>NC_048219.1:150655385-150658617 GCF_002007445.2 Ailuropoda melanoleuca
TCTCCTCTCCTCTCCTCTCCTCTCCTCTTCCTTTTCCTATCCTGGGAAAAATAAGTTACCATAGCACTTTAAGACTCCATTCTTATAGCCTTGTTAATGTACCAATAATATTCTTTTTAATATTTTATTTATTTATTTGAGAGAGAGAGCAAGAGAGAGAGAGAGCATGAGCAGGGTGAGGGGCAGGAGTAGGGGTAGGGGCAGGGTGAGTGACAGGGGGAGGGGGAGAAGCAGATGCCCCGCTGAGCAGGGAGCCTGATGCAGGGCTGGATCCTCAGACTCTGGGTCATGACCTGAGCCGAAGACAGACGCTTAACTGACTGAGCCATCCAGGCTCCCCTGTACCAGTAATATTCTTAATAGGGTGTTATTTACTTGCCATATGTAACACATAGGTGTCAGGCAGTGGGTAAAATTCTTTTTTGAGAGTATGCTATACTGTGTGCAAGTTCTTAATTGACTTGTAGCCTATTACATGATTTAGGGAAGAAAGGTACTTAAAGATAAGAAATAAAGACAGCATTTTTTTTCTTCAATGGGCTTTTTTTTTTTTAATTTAAATTTTGAGATGTCATAGTTTTGCCTTACAGTTTATGGTTAGCTTTTTGCCTTGTATGGTCTCTCTCTCTCTTTTTAAAGATTTCCTTTTCTTTTACTCAAATCATTTTCCTCAGATAAGGAAGACTAGGGAAAAGGAGACTTCAAACAGATGGGCACTGGTGCCTTGGGTCTGATGTTAACAATCAGGCTGCGTCCTGCACTGTAGGAAATGCTGTTATTGAGGTAACTAAGCATAAGGCATATGGTCATGCCATGTTGATTTTGGGAATCAAAAAATAACATTTTCACTTGTGTCTGGCAGAAAACCAGTTTACTTAATAGGTTTTCCCTTAACCTTAAGTAGAAGAATTCAGGACTTGAAAATTTAATTATATGGTTATTAGGGCATGATTAGACGCTATCTCAGAGGACAGTTTGGCATTGTGCTTCTGAAATAATGCTTTTTTGGTTTGGTTTGGTTTTTGCTTTGTTTTTCAATGGTTATTTCTCAATCTTCCTCTTACTTGACCACTCAGAGCATATGAGAGTTGCCCACACCTTCTTTCTTGATGCTCCTTTTTTCACATGGTTTCTAGGACTTCACACTTCTGTGACTTTTATCCTACTGCCCTGGCCTGTTGTCAGCCGAGTATGCTCTCTGTTCTCCCTGTCCTCTGATTGCTGGAGTGTCTGCTCCTGCTCACTCCCTTAGTGGCTGCCTCCAGGCTCAGAACTTAGATACCAACTACATGCAAACAAATGCCAAATTTATATCCCTAGCCCAGAGCTCTAGCTTGAACTATAGACATCAGTATTTAACTGCTGTCTTGACTTTTCTACTTGGATGACTAACGGACATCTTCAGCCATATCTAAAACTCATGCCTTCCAAACCTGCTCAGCCAGCCTTCCCAATTTNCCTCTTAAGGGACTTTTAGTCCAGATTAGAGGGAAGCCACTAGAGGAAAGCAGTGTGTCCACCATATGCAATAAAATGTTATAGGCATTTGTGGACTACAGAGTAGGTCCAAAGACTGAACATTACGATTCTGTTAGGAGACTATTAAGTAAAAAAGTTCAAGAAACAGATTTAACCCCCCTAAATGAATGCCTTTATTATTTTACTTCTACAATAAACAAACTGCAATGGTGTTCCATGAACAAAGGAAAATTAACAAACTTTTCAGCTCAAAATTTAAGAACCTTGTTAGCCAAATTCCAGTCATTTGTTCTGTCAGTTATCAGCAAAGTCTCTTGGGTTAAGTTAAAAACAAACAACTGATTTTCTCATGTATGATTATACAGTAGTAACACAAACAGAGTAACAAACAAGAACCATCTTATGGAATTTTGGAGACTGATGATATCAACAGCAGCTACGTCTATAGGCATCATAATCAAATCTTGCATTTATTATATCTAGTGTATCAGAATGGCTAAAGATGAGGACTTTGGGGTCAGCAATACCTCTGATCCATCCTGGCTTTGCTAATTTTTGCTTGTATGGTTTGGGTCAAGTGATTTGACCTGCTTATCAATTTTCTCATCTGCACAAAAGGAATAATATGTACCCTGAGGGTAACTGTAAGGATTAAATGAGACAATGTAAATAATCTGATCCTGGTACCTAGCACAATACTAGATATTATTATTACTATTGAAAAAATGATACTTTTTTTAGGAGTTATAATTATCACCATTTACATGTAAGGAAACTGAGGCCCTGATAATTAAATAACCATCTTGAGAATATAATTGGGACTCAAGTCCTCTAACTCCAAAGACCATGGTTAATTTCAAGAGGGAAGGATAAGAGTAGGGGGAGAGGAGAGAAACAAGAGGGAAAGAATAGCAATGGTGCAGTCCTTAGCACGTAGCTATTAGTTTCCTTCTCTTTTCAAAAAATCAATATCTCCAGTTTGAATTTTCCACCTCACCTGGTCTTAGCTAGTTACTGACCCAGAACAATCTTTTCTCTTTGCGATTGTCCATGCCCTGTCCTATTTCTTCCCTTTAGGTACAATTGCTACTCCTGTGGAATGCCCTGGGGAAGACCCATTCACTGCCTTTTGGAGGCTGTGGAGATCTTATCTCTTGAAAGTCATCACCGTATCTCTTGGGAGTCATCTTTTGTAGCCTTAAGCCTTCATACCACTTATTTTCTGTATCACTTACTTCCAGCTTTTTACTGTTACCTTTTAGGCCCTTGTGTTTTTATCACTGCAGAGAGGTCACAACTCCTTAAAAGGAAGAGTCATAGTTTGAACTTGTAGTGCCTGCATTGCTGTCTGACAGGTACTAGCATCCAATGCCTATCTTATTATTGATTATGTTTCATTTTGAAAGATAATTTTAAAGGATGTCTTGCTTCAGTGTGAACAGAACTCTTAAATCACAATTTCAATCATAAGGAAAATATGGTTCTATTTGTACACTGCTTCTTTAGAAATATAGCTAATGTGTATAGTAATGAGCACTTTTATTCTTGTAGCTGGAAGATGGATGACAAGATAATAGTGTCATGGGTTTGTAGAAAATTGTAGCATCAAGGGAAATGAGATAAAATGCAACAGAATTTATCATTTTGATCTCTTTCCTTCCTCCCTCCTTCCTTGTCTCTCTTTCTTCTTCTCTTCTCTTCTCTTCTCTTCTCTTCTCTTCTCTTCTCTTCTCTTCTCTTCTCTTCTCTTCTC
>NC_048219.1:150658855-150683129 GCF_002007445.2 Ailuropoda melanoleuca
TCTCCTCTCCTCTCCTCTCCTCTCCTCTTCCTTTTCCTATCCTGGGAAAAATAAGTTACCATAGCACTTTAAGACTCCATTCTTATAGCCTTGTTAATGTACCAATAATATTCTTTTTAATATTTTATTTATTTATTTGAGAGAGAGAGCAAGAGAGAGAGAGAGCATGAGCAGGGTGAGGGGCAGGAGTAGGGGTAGGGGCAGGGTGAGTGACAGGGGGAGGGGGAGAAGCAGATGCCCCGCTGAGCAGGGAGCCTGATGCAGGGCTGGATCCTCAGACTCTGGGTCATGACCTGAGCCGAAGACAGACGCTTAACTGACTGAGCCATCCAGGCTCCCCTGTACCAGTAATATTCTTAATAGGGTGTTATTTACTTGCCATATGTAACACATAGGTGTCAGGCAGTGGGTAAAATTCTTTTTTGAGAGTATGCTATACTGTGTGCAAGTTCTTAATTGACTTGTAGCCTATTACATGATTTAGGGAAGAAAGGTACTTAAAGATAAGAAATAAAGACAGCATTTTTTTTCTTCAATGGGCTTTTTTTTTTTTAATTTAAATTTTGAGATGTCATAGTTTTGCCTTACAGTTTATGGTTAGCTTTTTGCCTTGTATGGTCTCTCTCTCTCTTTTTAAAGATTTCCTTTTCTTTTACTCAAATCATTTTCCTCAGATAAGGAAGACTAGGGAAAAGGAGACTTCAAACAGATGGGCACTGGTGCCTTGGGTCTGATGTTAACAATCAGGCTGCGTCCTGCACTGTAGGAAATGCTGTTATTGAGGTAACTAAGCATAAGGCATATGGTCATGCCATGTTGATTTTGGGAATCAAAAAATAACATTTTCACTTGTGTCTGGCAGAAAACCAGTTTACTTAATAGGTTTTCCCTTAACCTTAAGTAGAAGAATTCAGGACTTGAAAATTTAATTATATGGTTATTAGGGCATGATTAGACGCTATCTCAGAGGACAGTTTGGCATTGTGCTTCTGAAATAATGCTTTTTTGGTTTGGTTTGGTTTTTGCTTTGTTTTTCAATGGTTATTTCTCAATCTTCCTCTTACTTGACCACTCAGAGCATATGAGAGTTGCCCACACCTTCTTTCTTGATGCTCCTTTTTTCACATGGTTTCTAGGACTTCACACTTCTGTGACTTTTATCCTACTGCCCTGGCCTGTTGTCAGCCGAGTATGCTCTCTGTTCTCCCTGTCCTCTGATTGCTGGAGTGTCTGCTCCTGCTCACTCCCTTAGTGGCTGCCTCCAGGCTCAGAACTTAGATACCAACTACATGCAAACAAATGCCAAATTTATATCCCTAGCCCAGAGCTCTAGCTTGAACTATAGACATCAGTATTTAACTGCTGTCTTGACTTTTCTACTTGGATGACTAACGGACATCTTCAGCCATATCTAAAACTCATGCCTTCCAAACCTGCTCAGCCAGCCTTCCCAATTTCATTGGATGGCATGTTCATCATTTGAGTCGATAAATGAAAAATGGTTCACTCTTCCTTTCCTTCTCCATTCCACTCAAACCCCACTTTGAATCCATTAGGAAATCCTGTTGACTGTGATTTTAAAATACACCCAATTTCAGTCACATTTTCCACTTCATTCTGTGTCTGGTCCAGAGCATCATGAACTCTTGTCTGGATAACTGTAAGAGTATCCTAATCTAATTTGTCTCTCTTCCCACCATTGTCCAACACATCTTTCCCCCTTTGATGGTCTGGTCCTAGCATAGCACCAGAGTGATGTTGTTAGAAAGTAGGTCAGATCGTGTGCTCTTTGCCCAGAGCCCTGCAACAGTAGCCCCTTTCTCCTCAAAGAAAGTCAAAGTAATGCATTGGCTTTAAGGTCCTACATGATCTCACAATATGTTACTTCTCTAATTTTACCTGTAGCTATTCTTCTCCTTGCTTTTATTATTCTACTTTTACTGGCCTCTGCTTTTGCTCCCACACAAGAATGTTCTGCTCTTTCCTCTGTTTATGTCACTCTTTGCCTAGGTATCTTCTTTGCTAACTCCCTCAAGTCCTTTGAGTCTTTTCCCAGATGACATGCTCCCAGTGAGCCTTCATTCCCTGACCACCTTATTTAAAGTTGCAAGCCCTCCTCCCCACACCCACCCACCCAACTCTCTAGATTCCCCTTGCTCTATTTTTCTTTTTTAAAAGTAGCACTATTTCCTAACACGCAATGCAACTTACTTATTTATCATGTTTATTATTTATTGTTATGTCTGTCTCTAACTTTTGCATTATAAGCCTCATACATGTGGGAACTTTGTCCTTTTTTTTCTGTAGTGGATCCCAAGAGGCTAGAAGTTTTTGGCATGTTGTAGGTACTGATAAATATTTGGGTAATGAATGAATGGGTGAATGAGTAGTGGAGCAATGGTGATCTGACAGCTTTGTTGCTTGTGTTGTGGGCTTGTTCAGTATTGGAGAGATCATCCCACCGTAGTCCAATGACTGTTGATTCTTTTGAAGAGAAAGGCAGTTGCGGCTAGTGAGGATTTTAGTATATAGAAGGAGTTTTTTTTAGGTATGTAGCTCCTCTTATTCTTCTCCCTCAGGGAGGGCCTCCATTTTTATTTCAATCTTCTTTTCCTTCCATCTCTTGAACATTGGAAAAGGGGCTATTGGAGAAAGAATAGCCTCACACTTGGTTATAAATTTGAAGTGCTGTTCAAAATTAGAAATTGATATCATACCACCATTTTCTTTCCAAACATGCCCACACCCTGTCAACACTTAAATGATTTCTCGGAGATGAAAACAATGTAATAATTAGCTAAGTATTAACATGGCTACCAGTGTGGTAATAGACAGCCCTATCTGATTTGTGGATTTGGGGAAGGTGCTCTGATTCCTTTACATAGTGCATATTCTCATTTCTGGACTCTGGGTTTACTGCAGTAGAATATGGCTGATTGCCATCAAAAGCAAGCCAAGCTGGGAAAGGTCTGATAGAGCAGTGTAATTCTCACCAGTTTCTGCAGTGGTATTTTTAGTAATCATGGTATTGAGTAATATTAAGAATAAAGGAAGCATGTCATGCTGTCCTGGATTTCTAAATATCATAGCATTAAATAAATGTTGACTTTTCTTGCCATTTCTTCCTTCTGTCATTTAATGTCTGTTTCATATGCTAGCAAAGAATTAACAGGTAGACATTTGCTATCCTATTACCTAAGGAAACCTTTTTTCTTTCTTTAGAGGAATTTTCATTCAGGTTGTGTTTAGTATGCTGTAGGTAGTTTCCCAGGATAGCTGCCCCAAATTTCCTCTATTTCCTGTATGTGCATTCCAGTCCACTCATGAAGAGGTGGGATCTGTCTCCTGCACAACCTTCCCTCCACCCTTTCAGCTGGCTTGGCCTTGTGACTTGTATTGACCAATAGAACACTAAATAGACAAAAATAGACAGATAATAGTTGAAAAAGCAATGCTGAGCCACTTCTGGACCTGGTTTTAAAGGGAGTGGCAGCTTTTGCCTTTGCTCTCCTGGAATCCAGCTGCCATGATGTAGGGAAATCCAGGCCGTCCTCTAGGTGAGAAGAACCCTGTGGAGATGCCCTAGAATATGAGTCATATGGATGGAGAGGCCACATGAAGAAAAAATGAATTGTCTACCCAGTAGTTGGTACCAACACCCAGCCATGTGAGTGAGGTCTTCTTCACTTTCCAGCCCAGCTCAGCTACCAAATAATTGCAGATGCATGAGTGACCCCAGTCAGCACCACACAGAAGAGAAGAACCACCCATTCTACCTTCAGAATTGTGAGAAATAATGAAATAATCAATTTCTCTTGTTTTGAGCCACTCAGTTTTGGAGTGACTTGTTATATTGCTGTAGATAACTCATACACTGGACTTTGGGGGACCAGAGGATTGTGTTCTAACCTTTAATTTTGGACCTTGCTTGAAGTTATTTGGTGGGTTTCCACAAAGTTAAGAAAATGGTGTGTTCCACTTAGTCAAAACTCAGATAGAGGTACTGCAAGAGTAACAAGCGATTGATGATCAGCTGAACAATGGTAGTGCTTCTCAGGGTTGTCATGGAGGTGAGGCCTCCAGTTCCTTCCTCTTTTATCACAGCCCTGCATGGCCCTATGCCCGCAGGATGGCCTGGAGAGGGAGATGCCTGTGGGTGGAGGGAAGAAGAGAGACCAGGAATGTAGTTCTTTTTGTAGAGCAGGTATAGGTCTAACTGACAGATGTACTGACACATTAAAACGACAGTGACTCTTGGTAGATTGAAATCCAGAGATAGCAACACCTTATTCACTGTGTGTCAGTGATAGATGTGTAGAGGGCAGGTGCTCACTTGGTAGGTTTGGATATAAATTATAAAGTCTTTTTTTTTCCTAAAAAAGAAGCAGTGATATATTTGAAATTGCTGGATGTATATTTCTGAGCTATCTGTTTTCAAGAATTCTTACCTTTTTATAGACTCATTTCAACTTTGCATTTGAAACCAGATGGTTTCTTCTTGAACTGCAGACTGAATATATTAACCTTTAATGTAAATTCACTTACTCATTGAGCAGTTGGTTACTCCTACATTTTTCTGTATGACCTTGGTGATGAAGAACCACTTCTTGATTCTTATTTTTTTAGTGCTTACTAGGAATTTTTATTTGAGAGTTTGCCAAACCATCTGATTTGGATGCTTTAAAATATAAAAGTCAGAAATAAATTGGCATTGCTAAGGTACTGTGGATAAAAGGGTTGCCACCACTCTATAATCTCGAGTTGTAAAAAAGCAATTTGAGTTATTTTCTATGTGGGTTGACAAGTGAGCTGTTTTGTGGGCTAGAGTTGGTAAAACAAAGACTTATACAAGCTGTGAAATGCATTCAAGAGTAAACAGCAATACATGACATGAGGCCTGTTTTGTCAGATATGTTTTTGACTGTTGTACAGGCTTCTGATTATGGGGAAAAAAGGCCTGTTTGAAATTTTGGAATGATGGATCTACCATAATGGGGATAGGTCGATTTGGCTGCAAAAGAGAATAGGTTGGAAAGTAGGAAGGCTTTGTCTTGTACTAGAAAGCTATCAGTCAGGTTTTCCTTATCTTTTAAATATCATATGTTCGTAATAGTTTTTAAAGTTCAACTTTTTTTGTGGTTTTATATAATCCTTTAGAGATTTTTACATAACTACTATTTTCTGGTTCTGGCCTGTTCTAAAAACCATACTTGAACCCATCTCATCCTGTAAAATATCAGACATTGTATGAATTGGTTTTTGAATTGTGTTAAGATACTCAGCCCTATAAAAAATGAACTTGATGGATTTCAGTAAAGTTTAATAAAGCCGTGGCCAAATTCCAAATGTCAAAGCTTCATTCATTGTTATTCCCTAAATACTTCCAAAGAAAGAAAAGTGATGCAAAATTATATACTCTTACTATGTTATTCTAGTGAAAAATAAGTAAATATGTTGGGATTAAAGTGCATCGCAGTGACGTGGGATGAAATGCCTTGAGACTGTTAAATATAAAAGTGGAAGGTGGATGTAGAATTAGGTAAACAGGAAGGTATCCTTACAAGTTAATTTTTTTTTATGTTGAAGTGAGCTATAATTCTAGCCACATATATCCAGTAGGTTCTTTCTTTCTCATTACTACATTCAAAACTTGTTTATGTAAAGAACTCAAGGACATTTGCTACATTGGAAACTATTCCTTTTAATGTACATTAAAAAAATTACAATCTTTCCAAAATGGTTTGCAATTTTAACCTTAGCAATTTTGCATAGCGTAGTTTTCACATTATAGGGCCGGAGTTGAAGAGATTTTCTGACAACTTAATTGATTTGTATTCAGTGTTCTTTGGCTTATGTGTTTGGGCTAAAAATAACCCTCTGAAGTGATCTCATTCTAACTATTTAAGGTTTCAAGTAAATGGCATACATGGGTCTTCAACTTCATTTAGGTTTTAGAGCATTTCTGTTGGTGATTATGGAGGCTGATTCTGATATCATGTGTTACTATTTCATTGCCTCTCAGAAAGCAGATTTAGTAGTTTAAGGGAAAACTATCAATAAAAGCTGCTTGCTTTTGTAATTTGATTTCATTAATCAGCAAGAAATATTGATGTTTGTGGATAGAAACTGCTTAGATTTTTCTTCCTGACCAAATGAATATGAGGTGGCATTCATTACTCTAATGGATAAATGGCCTGGAGCCCATTAGTATTATTCATCTGTTTGCTCACTTACTATGTGTGAGCTTTATTTCTTTCAATATGCTATCTGATAAAGTAGTAAGCTTTGCACTGTCTGAAGCATGTAACATTTTTAAGAAAAACTGATTTAAACTATATAATAAAACCAGTTATTTTCCTTCCTGTTCATAATTTAATTAGAACATTTGGAAATGCACTGTCATAATTAAACTTTCTTTACCCTTAAAGCTAGCAGTAATGAATTTTTTTTAAAGATTTTATTTATTTATTTGACAGAGAGAGAGCAAGGGAGAGCACAAGCAGGGGGAGCAGCACACAGAGGAAGAGGGAGAAGCAGGCTCCCTGCTGAGCAGGGAGCCTGATGTGGGCTTGATCCCAGGACTCTGGGATCATGACCTGAGCTGATGGCAGACGCTTAACTGGCTGAGCCACCCAGGGACCTCAATAATGAATTCAACAGGATTTTAAGAAGGACTAGAATTTCTAGCATTTAGGTTAGGTATAAATTTTGGGTGACCTTGAAATCTTCCAAATTCCCATTGACTCAGATTATAAATTGGCGTAATATGCCTACATGCTTTAGGATATATTGATGCCTTGCAATAAGATGTAAAATTAATGCACAAAAAATCAGTAATTTATGTGTTTTGGTTAGAAGATTTGATGAAAGAAAAAGATTCTATGTACAGTTGCAGCATAAAATAGAACTAATATTAAGAAATGTGGGAGAACTATATGAAAAATTCTTTGAATGCTTGAACAAGTGAAGTGACATTCTTTGTTCTTGTATAGAACAAACTGCATTATACAGATGTCAATTCTCTTGTTAGAAATTCAACATGATCCCAGTAACAATGGAGACAAGTTTTTTTTTCCTTCCCTTTTTGGAGTTAGACAAGTTGGTAATAAAGTTGATGTGGAAAAATCATGAAAAGGGAACCAAAAAAGCCCTAAAAAAGAACAGGAATGAGGGGGATGTTGAAACATTCTATTAAGCTTGTATAATTAAACCAATATAGTATTAGTTCTTAATTAGATAGTCTAATGGGAAGAATGGAAATTCCAGGAATAGACCCAAGTACATGTTGAAATTTGGTATCTAATAAAGATGGTATCTAAATTTTCCATTGAAAAGATGATAGCTATTTAAGATAAATAGCACTGAGAAAACTGGGCATTTCAAAAATGATAAAATAGAGTCTATGCTTTATGTAAAACACTAGAATAAACCGCAAATGGATCAGAGATTTATATGTAAAAAAATGAAACTATTTAAGTACCAGAATATAACATTTTTTTTTAAAGATTTTATTTATTTATTCGACAGAGATAGAGACAGCCAGCGAGAGAGGGAACACAAGCAGAGGGAGTGGGAGAGGAAGAAGCAGGCTCATAGCAGAAGAGCCTGATGTGGGGCTCGATCCCATAACGCCAGGATCACGCCCTGAGCCGAAGGCAGACGCTCAACCGCTGCGCCACCCAGGTGCCCCCAGAATATAACATTAACAGATTCCTTTGTAACTCTGGTGTGGGAAAGACCTTCTATTTATGACTCAAAATTCAGAAGTAATAAGATAAAAAATTGATAAGTTTGATGACATAAAACTTTTACACTGGAAAAAACTCATCAGCAAAGTCAAAAGACAAATGATCAACTGGGAGAAAATATTTACAACTTTTATAATAGACAAGGGGCCACCTGTCTTAATATTTGAAATGGGCTCATAAAAAGTGAGCAGAAAAAGGCCACAACCTAATGAAAAAAAATGGGCAAAAGACTTAAACAGTTCACAGAAGATACCTAATGTCTTTTAAGTATGTAGAAAGATTGAAAGACTGGCAAAAACATAAAAGCTTGACAATATACTTTGTTGGCAAGCCTGTGGGGAAACAAGTAGTATCATGTATTGTTGGCATGAGGACCAAAGCTATAACTACCCTGTGGAGGGAAATTTTGCAAACCTAATAAAATTAAATATGTACTTACCTAGTGACCATTTTAAGAGATTTACTTTGAAGATTCATTTACAAAAATATGAAATAAAAAATGTAGAGGGTTTTTGATTGTATCACTCTTTGTTATAGTAAAATATGGGAAATAACCTTAATACCCAACTATAAAAGATTCATTGTATATGGTATAACAACCACCAGTGGAATACTGTATGATTATGAAAAAGTTTTTATAAATCGACAGTAGATAATTTCTGCAATTTATTTTTATTTTAAAATACCCAAACAGATACAAAAGGGTATATATATATTTAGTTGTGGGAGGCAGCTGCTGACATGGTTTCCAATGTTCCCCACTTCCTGGTATTCACGTCTTCACCTTTAGTATAGCTGGACTTCATGATTTGCATCTGACAGATTACAGCAAAAGTGATGCAATGTCATTTACATGACGAGGTCACAAAAGACTTTGACCTCCAACTTGGTGATGTCCTCTTTCCCTAGACCCCTGATGGAAAAGGCTAACTGAGTAAGTAGTCTTCTGCGAATAGCCTTGCAACGAAGTGAAGCCCTCAATCCAGTGGTTTGTGAGAAACCAAATCATTCCAGCAAACACTGAGTGAGCTAGTGGATTCTGCTTCAGTTGAACACGGAGGCAACTGTGACCTGGGCTGCCACTTTGATTGCAGCCCTGTGAGGGCTGGCTGACACTGTGATTGCAGTCCCATGGGAGACCCTGACACAGAGGAACCACCTTGCTAAGCTGTGCCTGAAATACTGACCCACAGAAACTGTGAGATATTAAAGGTATATTGTTCTATTTGCTGAGTTTTGCAGTAACAGGTTAGGCAACAGTAGATAACTAATACCATAGTATGTATATTTTGTATAATAAAGAAGGCAAAGTAAAAAAAAATATACTCACTTTTACAGAAAAAGCACATGGGAAAGATAAATTAGCAGCAAAAAGTCAAGGTCTGAGTATTTGAAAAATCAAATACTGAAGTAAATTAAAGCCTGACTGTCCCTGAGTAACTTTAGTATTCAAGTATACAAATGCATTTTTTAGTGTAGTTATAGCTTTGTTGTAATGATTTTGCATATAGATTTACTGGTAATTAATTCTAGTTCACGATAAAACTTGAAATATATACATGTTTCTGGTGAGGTTTTTGGCCCTCAACTCTGTGAAGAATTTGTTTCTGGAGATACTCTGAACTGGAAAGCTGACTTGTTTTGCCTCATAATGATTTGACTTTGTTCACTGAAAAATGCTTGAGTTAAAGGAAGTTCTTATTTATATTCAGCTTTTGCTAAAACACATTTAGTGCAGAAATTTAACAAGTCTTTGAGATAATTTGGGTGTTTTTAAAGAACTGTGAAACTACCTCACCAAATGATTCTTTTCTTTTATTGAAGCTCCCAGTGAATAACATATATAAATTTCCAAATACTAGGCAGATTGTAAGTTTCAGTATTCCTTTCACAAGCTCTAATAATGTATTGCATCATTCTAGTTATTTGGGAAAGAGTTGCTAAACATTGTGGGACTGAAAGATAATGGGTCAATGAGGCTGTTCTGGAATAGTATCTTTTATGAAGGTGAATAGCTTTAGTGTAAAGTAGTAATCTTTTGAAAATTCTTCACATGCTTCAAAATGTCACTGGCTCTGTTTTTTCTTTTTCTTTTCTTTTTGCTCCCCCCCTTCCCCGCCCAAGTAGAGCCATAGCAGGTCCAGGTGAGTTAATTACTGCATGGGGAAAAATAATTTTCTTTCATTTTATCCTTGGATTATTCAGTCATATCACCCTTTCCATGCATATGGGGACATCTATCACAACTGTCTTAAAGTTTAAATTCCTATCAAACAATCTAATTTATTCAAGGTCTCGGCCAACCGTAAGAGAATGGCTACACATATTCATGTACTTTTAGCTATATGTTTTTTAAGTGATAAAGTGATCTCTCCAAGGAAGAGAAGGCATGGTATCATTGGCAGTACTCGATAAAGGTACCATTTTTCATGGCTCCTCTGGTTCTTAATCATGAGGGCTTGAGGGTAGGAATGACTTAAGGTAGTAATCCCAGGTTCCTCAAAAGTCTAAGGGAAAAGTATTGTAGGAGTGATCTAAGGCCTAGTTAATTTAACTTTAGTCTATAAAAAAAGGGACCTTTTAGCCTATAATGAATTGTGACTATGAGATATTGGATAAAATAAGCTAATTGTTTTAGTTTGGCAAATTGGAAATTTTGCCTCACTCACCTGTTGTCCTATTGGCTAGATACAGAATTCCTTTGGTGGAATTTTCTTAGAATATGATTTTAAAAATGTGCCTCCAGGGGCACCTGGGTGGCTCAGTCGATTAAGCATCTGACTCTTGATTCCAGCTGAAGTCATGAGCTCAGGGTCGTGAGATCAAGCTGTGTGTCAGTCTCTGTACTGGGCATGGAGCCTGCTTGAGATTCTCTCTCTCCCTCTCCTCCTGTCCCTCCCTGCTCATGTTCTCTCTCTTTAAAAAACAAAAACAAAAACAAAAATGTGCCTCTGAAAACCCCTGGCTTGACTCCTTAAGAATGAACCTTAACTGAGTGCTTCTCTATTTGGACCCCTCTGAAACACAACACTCTTTCTTATAGGTAGAAGAGAATCATACTTTAAAATCTGTCATGAATTAAAGTTAGATCTGGGACAGACTACTGCTGTACTGGGGTTTTTGTTAATGTGGGTTGTTGACCTTAGGACTTTTTTTTTGTAATCCCCATTAACAGCTCAAACCAAAAATGTATCAGAATAAAACAATTGGAAATATGTAGGGAAACAACATTCATGAAGCTAGAAGAAATGAAGAGAAACTTCCCAGATAAAATGGACAGTGATTGTTGTGTGGCTGGAGGCCCAGGCCCATGGTGAACTTTGGTTGTTTGGAAGAGAGAAGGAAGTGAGAAGATCGTATAGAAAAAAAGCATGAAATATGTCTGAAATTTTGAACAAGTAAATTAAATCTGTGGTGGTGTGGGCAGGCAGCACAGATGTGAAATTGTAGCCCTTGAAAAAGAGGAAATAGAACATAAGGTTTTTGTTACATGTGTGATTAAATCTCATGGGTCTATAGAGAGGAAAATTGAGATGCTGAAGAAACAAATGATGCTGTAAAAATTGAAGTGCACTGACTGAGGCAGAAGGTGAACTTCCCTGAGGGAGGTAAGATTGTTTTAATGATTTCTACTTGGAGCTAATTATGAGGATAAGCTGGAACTTCCCACCGCTGAAGAATGTGACTATCAACCTATTCTTGTCACCACATGTAGTGAACATTCTAGTCAATACTAGCTGCTGATTCCTGACTGAAAGAAATCAAGCAATTCAGGAAATTCTTACCTTTGAGTACTTCTACTGTATTTGAGTACTTGCTGGGCACAACAGAGTTTTGCTTTTATTTACTGATGTTCTTCTATTCTTTCTATACCTAGATTACAATCTCTTTTTCTTTTTCTTTTGTTCATATACCTATTTTAGAGCTCAGTTATATGAAACTTTTGCCTGGAACCATTTCAAAAGAGTTTCTAGTGATTGAGTACGGTGTGTATGTGTGTGTGTCTGTATGTATACTTACATATGTAAATATTAAAAATAACTATTAATCAAATCATATATAGTGCTTGAGAAGTCAGAATTGCAACAGACAGTGGAATCAGATACAAACATTAATTATTTTATGATCTTTGTGAAAATGTTTAGTCCTTCCTATATATATTTTATTTTATTTATTATTTTTTTTAAGATTTATTTATTTAGTTGAGAGAGAGAGCGCGCACGTGGGCAAGGGGCAGAGGCAGAGGAAGAAAGAGAATCTCAGTCAGACTCCCTGCTTAGCATGGAGCCCCATGCAGGGCTCTATCTCATGACCCCGAGATCATGACCTGAGCTGAAATCAAGAGTCTGATGCTTAACCTACTGAGCCACCCAGGCACATGCCCCCCTGTCTGTTTTTTTTAATTTTAATAATATTTTTTATTATATTATGTTAGTCACCATACAGTACATCCCTAGTTTTTGATGTAAAGTTCCATGATTCATTAAATAAAGAATGGGATGAGAAGGTTAGTATCATTTTTATATTTCTCAAACCCATTATCATTTTTGTCTGCTTGCGTGCAGGAAATCATGTTGAATCAATTGATTCAGAGGCTTTTTAAAAAATTTCAGCTTTAGGGGCACCTGGGTGCCTCAGTCAGTTAAGTGTCTGCCTTCAGCTCAGGTCATGATCTCAGGGGCCTAGGATCAAGCCCTGCATCAGACTCCCCGCTCAATGGGGAGCCTACTTCTCTCTCTCTCCCCCTTACCCTGCTTGTGCTCTCTCTCTCTCATTCTCTCTGTCAAATAAATAAATAAAGTCATTAAAAAATTCAGCTTTATTGAGATGTAACTGACATATAAAACTCAAAGATATTTGAAGTACACATTGTGGTGGTTTAATGTACACATACATTGTGAAAAGATTCCTCCAACTAGTTAACACATTCATGATCTCACTTTCTTTGGTGAGAATACTTAAATTCTACTCTCTTAGCAAATTTCAATTTATATAATACAGTATTATTGACTATAGTCACCATGTTTTATATTAGATCCTGAGACTTTATTCATCTTATAGCTGAAAGCTTATACCCTTTTAACAACCTCTTCCTATTTCCCCCCACCCCAGCCCCTCGCAACCATTTTTCTACTCTGTTTCTATGAGTTTGACTTTTTTTTTTTTTTAGAGTCCACATATAAGTGATATCATGCAGTATTTGTCTTTTTCTGTCTGACATCTCACTTAAGCATAATGCTCTCAAGTGACATCCATGTTGTTACAAATGGCAGGATTTCCTTTTCTCTCACAGCTGGATAGTATTCCGTTTTATATGTATACCACATCCTCTTTATCCATTCATCTGTTAACGGACATTTAGGTTGATGCCTTAGTTTGGAGATAGTGAATAATGCTGCAGTGAACATGGGAGTGCAGCAAAGACTTTTAGATACAAATTCCTTGTATGACAGCTAGATGGTGCTTGATGTTTTTTCAGTCAAGTCCCTGTTTTCCCAACTGCCCTGCCCACTGCCCAGCATCTGCCTCCCCCTTGAAGACTGTACCTTGCCTCTGGTATGCTTCTTGAGTGGTGTTGGTAGATTACAAGTTGTGGAAGAGGTGCTGTGAAGGAAATACCATGCTGTCTTCCACGTTTCTGAGGAATGGACCTGAGTCAGTGGCACAAACCCATTTCTGTCATTACAGAGCAGGGCAGGGAAAGCAAAAGAGGCAGAACTTAGATTGCGTAGAGTATTCAGTCCAAAGACAGAGGTTCAGTCAAAATGTAATTGATGACACATAGTCTGCAGAGTATGTGGAGGAAGAAAGCTTCCATGGGGATCTGTTGAAAAATATAGGTATTTAATAAAGTCAACTTGGAGCACTTGTTAGTAACCCTTGAGGAAGTCTGCAAATAGTAAGTAGCAATTTTGTTTCAATTACATAAACATCTTCATCCCTATTGAATCATATAGAAGAACAGAAGAATATGGAACATTCCAGGAGAAACCTAGAGCAAACCAAAACAGGACCAGTTATCTTTTTTTTTTAAAAGATTTTATTTATTTATTCGACAGAGATAGAGACAGCCAGCGAGAGAGGGAACACAAGCAGGGGGAGTGGGAGAGGAAGAAGCAGGCTCATAGCGGAGGAGCCTGATGTGGGGCTCGATCCCGTAATGCCGGGATCATGCCCTGAGCCGAAGGCAGACGCTCAACCGCTGTGCCATCCAGGTGCCCCCACAGGACCAGTTATCTTAACCACACTTAAGAGTTTTAGAATTTCGGGGCGTCTGGGTGGCACAGCGGTTGAGCGTCTGCCTTCGGCTCAGGGCGTGATCCCGGCGTTACGGGATCGAGCCCCACGTCAGGCTCCTCTGCTATGAGCCTGCTTCTTCCTCTCCCACTCCCCCTGCTTGTGTTCCCTCTCTCACTGGCTGTCTCTATCTCTGTCGAATAAATAAATAAAATCTTTAAAAAAAAAAAAGTTTTAGAATTTCCTCCGAAGGAGAATTAGAAACTGATATTAGAGTTTCACAGTATATTATGCATAACATATTATACATTCTAAACTTAATGTATGTTGTAGAAAGCTGCTTATTTTTCTCATGCCATCATGTGAGTTCAGTCATTTCCAACTTCCTGTGTCTATGTGTGTGTGTGTGTTACAGAGATCAGAGTTAAAGGACCCCTTTGGGTATTCTCATTCTTAATATTTGGGGTTACAGGGGTACCATCTGACTTTTGTAGTAAAGATACTGATATGCAGAATAAACAAAATAGGCGACATCACTAAAAATGACTTAAATGCAGTATGTTGAAGTGCAGTTACCTAACCCTTTCACAAATCACCTTCCAATATCAGCCATTTTGGTAGGAAGTGGGAATTTACATGAAGTAGTGGGTCTTCCAGGCTTTGAATCATCTAATTAATGGTAATTTTATTCAGTCTTAGGTAAAGTTGTGGGGCTACAAAAGAATAAAAGTGATGACCGTTCATTTGGTTGTTCATTAATTAGACCAATGATTATTAAATATCTATTATGTGTTGGGTACTGCGCTCGGCATTTCCATTAGTGACTCAAACACACACGGTCCCCGCCCGTGTGTTTTAGAGCACTGCTGTCTTAAAGAACTTTTGCAAGGATGGGACAGTTCTTCTGTGCTGTTTAGCACTATAGCCGATAATCACAGGTGGCTTATGAGGACTTGGATCATGACTAGTGTGACTGATAAACTGTATTTAAATTTTATTTAGTTTTAGTTAATTAAAAAGTTTTAATTTAAAGAGTCACATGTGGTTAGTGGCTTCCTTTTTGGGTAGTGCCTAGAATGTGAGGCAGTTTTATGGTCCTAAGTATCTTGTTTGTTTCTATTCTTAGATTAATTATTATAGAAAGGAGTCCATTACCAGCAGAACTTTCTTTGTTTGGGGGTCCTTATAGTAAGTAGATAGAGATTGTCCTGTGTACTCTAATTCTGCTTCTACTGGAGCTTTCTTTCACATCCTACCTCTGAATCCAGTCCTGTGAACATTAAGTGAATTCAAAGGTCACTATACACATAGCATATGTTGTTGATGTTTTGCTAAAATACACAATTGAACTGATGTTTTTTGAGGTTACTGTTCTTGATTTAGCACATAGGTTAAGTCAGTTTTCAAAAATGGCTTTGAGTCCGTGTTTTCTTTGTGTGTGTGCTTTTTAAAAATAAAATACTCACTAATGGGCAATCTTAAAATGTGAGAACATTCTTTTTTTGGGCTATTAAGCATATGGAGTGTATGCATTTTCAGAAAAGTTTGGATTAATGGAAAATAAGATTCTGTTAGGCACTGGTGCTGCAGCTTTGCAACATAATGTATCATAGGCTGATTACAATTCGGTCTTTCAGCAGGATTATACATGATCAAAGCTTTTGGATTTAGAATTATTTGGCTTAAATGATTTGAAAATAGTGTCACCGTTTAAGTTATTCTGTCTTCTCTCTGTTCTGATAATGATGCTAATGGTGTGCTTAAGTGAGGCTCTCCATCTCTGATTATATCTAATCAATTATGCATATATTCATCCAATACATAAAAATCTCAGAAGTTTACCATAGGTTTAAGTTATTAGGAGGATTAGCCATTTTACCTTCCAAATATTAATATTTAAAGACCCAGCTCTTTCCTCTCTTCTTAGAATTCTTTTGCAAGGGACTAGCATAAAAGAGAAGGCATAGAATTTCTCTTTGCTTGATTTTTCTCAAATGAAATACAGTCCTGCCAGACTCTTTGCCAAATTATTTTCAGATCTCAAAGAATAGGGATATATTTTGGTTCTTTCAACATAGTTGCCTTTAGCCCATGATATTGGTCCTAATTATAGTCAATAAACATTTATTAATTAAAAGGATAAGAGGGGCGCCTGGGTGGCACAGCGGTTAAGCGTCTGCCTTCAGCTCAGGGCATGATCCCGGCGTTATGGAATCGAGCCCCACGTCAGGCTCCTCTGCTATGAGCCTGCTTCTTCCTCTCCCACTCCCCCTGCTTGTGTTCCCTCTCTCGCTGGCTGTCTTTATCTCTGTCGAATAAACAATAAAATCTTTAAAAAAAAAGGATAAGAATAATGGCAAGGGTTGATCATCAGAGAAGGTAGAGAATATTATACATATCTGTTGTTATCTCTATCTAAAATCTNGGATAAGAAAAATGGCAAGGGTTGATCATCAGAGAAGGTAGAGAATATTATACATATCTGTTGTTATCTCTATCTAAAATCTTTTTCACTGCCTTTGCTTGATACCTGTAAGCCATTGGGAGACATTCAGAGAGCTAAGGCTTTTGATCTTCAGTAGGACATTAACACTTTGGAAGGAATTTATATATCTGATACCTTTCTGAATGTGTTAGGCAAGCAGCACACTTTTGGAACAGGAAAGTTTGGACATTGCAAGGAAAGATGAAATGGGATGAAATGAGAAAGAAAAGCTCTGAAAGAGAGTGGAAGGAATCAGAAACAATCTTCTCCTAGTTCAAATTTTGCCTGCCTACACTTGATGATGAAACAGAATATGATATGAATAAGAGGCTGTCAATTCAGCTCAATATTATTTCCCCCCAGAATTAGTTACTTGAGTGATTTAATATTTACAATTTAACTGGAATTTTTGACTCCACAAAATTTTTCATATTTCCTAAGTATATATGTAAAAATTTTGACACAACCTAAAAAATTAAAAGATACTTTCCCTCAGTAGGCACATGCACACATATAAGTGTGTAAATGCATTATATGTATATATATCAACTAAATAAGATGTGCTTTAATATATACCATTTATACATATATGCTTTCATGAAACTTAATTATTGAGATAAAATGCAACTTGCTGGATTCTCCCAGAATATAAACTCCCTTTGAAGACTCAGGTACTTAGAGGAAAAAAATTATTAACCTCTCCAAGTCCACCGATTTACTACCTAGTGGATTTCTGAGTTAATATTTTAATATTTTCTTGTTTACATAGTTTTATTTATCTTAAATAACATTGTGCTTATTTATGAATATATAATAGCGAAAAATTATTGGATTACTATTTAGTCTTTATTCATTCCTATTTTCTGTATTTAGAATTTTTTTTAAAACTGCATTTTATGCACTTATTTTAAACTCTTGGCAAAACGAATCCTTCCAATTACTTAGATCACAGAGTACAGTATAAAAAGTTACAAGAATTCGTTTAGACATATATCAAATCATCACATTGTACACTTGAAAATACTAGTTTTGTCAATTACACCTCAATAAAACTGAAAAAATAAAGTAGATGGCTCTGTTCCAATGTAAGACAGGATTTTTAATTATTGTTACCAGATTTGCTTGAATATATTTAAAACAGATTGTTTATTAAAAATGTTATTTGGGGGCACCTGGATGGCTCAGTGGTTGTGTCTGCCTTTGGCTCCCTGCTCAGTGGGGAGTCTTCTCCTCCCTTCTTCTTCTTCCTCTGCCTCTCCCCTCCCCCAACTCCTGCTCTCTCTTTCTCAAATAAATAGATAAAGAAAATCTTTAAAACGAAAAACAAAACCAAAAAGTATTTTGTGCCTTTGGGGGAAAAAAGAACTCTTAGGATAAATGGTACTACAGTGGGGGAAGCAGACATCTGGGGACAGAAAGTCTCAGGTTCATGTCCTGGCTCCTCTTCCTAACATCTCTGTGAGTTTAGGCAATCACTTATAAATCTCCAAGCTTCATTTCCATCATGTAAATTGTAGATAAAATGGCTTCTATTTCTTCTTCATTGACAAAGATTACATATGAAAATTAGAGAATATCAGATGTCAAGCAGTACTCTAATTCAAGTGAAATCATCTTTGAAACAGCTATTTTAAGGCCAGATATTCTGTACACAATTAGAAAAGATGCCAGTTTCTCAACTTAAGTACCATACTGGTCTTTCTGAACTGCCCTGGGCTTAAGATAACCAGAAGGAAGGATAAAGTACTTTCTATGGTTATATAGTCTTATGACTATAACCTTCCTCTTGTTTAATAACAACAAAAAGTAGAACCATAGCATGAGATGTATGTATGTATATTATCTCATTAGATGGAATGCTGAATTATCTTTATTAAACAGAATGCTGTATTACTCAATAGGAAAATTAAGAGCAGTTTATACTACAGTGTTTCAGAGCATGTCCATCACCTTAAAAGTTCTGTCCTGCCAGTTTGTAGTCAGTTCCTGTTCTCTTCTGCAGCCTTACATAACCACTCATTGCATTCTGTCTCTGTAGGTTTGCCTTGTATAGAAATTTCATATAAATGGAATCATATACCATGTAGTCTTTGTGTCTGGCCTCTCTCACTGGGTATAGTGTTTTTGAAGTTTATCCATGTTGTAACCTGTATCAAGAGTTGCTTTATACTGCTAATAGTTCACCGAATAGATATACCATATTCATTCACTAGTTAATCTACATTTGCATTGTTTCCAGTTTGAGGCCCTTAAGAATAATGCTGCTGTGAATATTTGTGTACAATTTTTCTTTCTTTCTTTCTTTCTTCTTTCTTTCAGACCTAAGTTTTTATTTCTCTTGGGTAGTTAGCTAGGAGTGGAATTACTAGGTTGCATAGTAAGGATCTGCTTAACTTTTCAAAAAATTGCCCAGTTGTTTTTCAGTTACTGTGTCATTTTAAGTTCTCAATGGAAATTTATAAATGTTCAGTGTTTTCATATCCTTACCCATGCTTAGTATCATCACTCTTTTGAATTATGGCTACTCTAATGAGAGTGCTGTGGTATCTTATTAGGGTTTTAATTTGCTTTTCCCTAATGCGTAATTATGTTGAACATTTTTTTCATTTGCTTATTAGATATTGGCATATCTTCTTTGATGAAATGTTTACTCAGATCTTTTGCTCATTTTTAAGTTGAGTATTTTCTTATTATTGATTTGTAAGAGTTCTTTATATATTCTGGAACAACTTCTTTATTAGATATATGATGATATATGCTTTGCAAATGAGTTCTAGATGTGACTTATTTTTTTTCATTTTATTTTCTTCTTTGCTCTTCTTTTAAAGAGCAAAATTTTTAATTTTGATTAAGTCCAGTTTTCAATTTTCTAATGAATCCTGTTTTTTGGTGTCAGATATAAGAAATCTTTGCCTAATCTAACATCACAAAGAATTTTTCTTATGCTTTTTTCTATAAGTATTATAGATTTACATTTAGATTATGATTCATTTTGAGTTAATTTTTGGCTATAATGTGAAGTTGAGGTAAGCTGCTAATATAAATTTTGGGGGGGAGGGCATATAAATAGGCACTGTCTATCAGTGTTTGTTGAAAAGATTTTCCTTTCCCCCATTGAATTGCCTGAATTGAATTTAATTACTTTTGTCCAATTCATTTGACCATATATGGGTTTCCTCTGTTCCATTGATCGATGTTCTTATTCTTATGCCAATACCATACTGTACTGATTAGTGTAACTTGATGAAGAGTTGAAGTCAGGTGGGGTGAGCCTAATTCATTTCTTTTTTTTCAAAATTGTTTTGGTTATTCTATATCCTTCACATTTCTATATAAGTTTTTGGTTTAGATTGTTGAATTCTACAAAAATGTCTCTAGGGATTTTGATTTTTGTTTTGAATTTGTGGATTAATTTAAAGTAAATCACTTTGTTAACAGTGGATGAACATGATATATTTCTAGATCTTTAATTTCTCTCTGTAATGATTTCTAGTTATCTGTATATAAGTCTTGTACTTTTTTTTGTTAAATTTATTCCTAAGTACTTTAATCTTTTTGATTGTATTGTATGACCACATTATCATGCTATGTGACTAACTGAATGGGATTGTCTCTTAATTTCATTTTTATATTGTTGTTTCTTTCTAGTGTATAAAAATAAAGTTAACATTTTTATCTTGTATTCTATGACCATGCTAATAAACTTGTTTATTATTTCTTGTAGTATTTTTTTTTCCTTCTGTAAATTCCTTAGGATATTTTACATGGAGAATCAAGTCATTTGTGAATAAGCCCAGTTTTACTTCTCCCCTTGCATCTGATGCCTTTTATTTTTATTTATTTTTCTTCTTTCTTTATTGCACTGACTAGAACCTCTAGTACATTGCTGAAACAGAAGTGGTGAAAACTGACATTCTTGTTTTGTCCCTGATTTTAGGAAAGAAAGCATTTAGTCTTTTACCATTAAGTATATGCTAGCTGTAAGTTGTTTGTAGATGGTTTTATGAGGTTTAGAAAGTTCCATTCTAATCCTAGTTTCCTTTTTGTTATACGTTGTGATTTTTATCCTTTATTCTATTGATGTGGTGTATTATGTTAGTTGAGTTTTAGATGTTAAATCAATTTTGCATTCCCAGGATAAATCTCATTTGGTTATGGTATATAATCCTTTCTACTATATATTGCTGGAGTCAATTTACTAATATTTGGTTAAAGATTTCTTAAGACACATCCAACATACGAAGGAAAGTGGTTTGTTGTTTTCTTTCTTGTTACTTTTTTTGGAATTTCATATAGTGTCCTTTGTCTCAAAGACTACCTTTTCAGAAATTAATAATGGCACACTGTGACAATTCGTTTGTTTCCTTATTGGTCTTATAATAAATCATCATTGTGCCTTACACTATCCTCTGTACAGTCACAAAGGTCTCAGTTGTCTATTAGACTCAAACAAAAGTCTAACCCAGCACAAAGCTGCACTAAGGACTGTGCAGAGGATTCCAGAAGGAAGCTACACTTAACATTAAACTGCTATCAGGGAGTGCCTCAATCTGTCAGATGCTGTTTGCTAGACCAAGATCTGGGATTGTTTTGAGTTTGAAGTGCGAGGGTTAATTCTAAGCCAGGTGAGCTAGCTCAGCAAAGCTGCTTAGTCTGAAGATCTCTTAGTTAGTCATCTATCTAGGAATAGTATGTGACTGACAGCCACTCTGCAGCGGTGTGTGGGGTCATCAACGTAAAATTCAGGCTTGGGGCACCTGGGTGGCTCAGTCAGTGGGTTGAGTCTGCCTTTGGCTCAGGTAATGATTTCAGGGTCCTGGGATTGAGCTCCACATTGGGCTCCCTGTTCAGTGGGGAGCCTGCTTCTCCCTCTCTCTCTGCCCCTCTCCCAATTTGGGCTCTCTCTTTCTCTCTCAAATAAATAAATAAAAATCTAAAAAGAAAATAAAATTCATGCTTATTTATTTAAAAAAAAATCCAGTCAGATCAGGTATATTCTGCGAGGAAGATTCTTTACATAAGAAATAAGTACATAGAGGGGTGCCTGGGTGGCTCAGTCAGTTAAGCCTGTAAGTCTTGATTTAGGTCAGGTCAAGATCTCAGGATTATGAGATTGGGCCCCAAGGCAGGCTCCATGTTCAGCAGGAAGTCTGCTTGAGGATTCTTCCCCTCTGCTCTTACCCCCACTCCCTCCCTCTCCCTCTCTCTCTCTGAAATAAATAAATAAATCTTAAAAAAAAAAAAAGAAGAAGAAGAACTATATAGAAGCCACAGGAAAAGACTTGTTTTTTATGGCAATTAAATTCTATCAGTATGATAAGGAGTTCCTGGTGAGGTCAAACTACCTCAAGTGTTCCTGAGGAAGGAAGGACTGAGTTATGTATCTGCTGTTAATCCTTTCCTTCCCATACTCTTTCTCTAGTATTTTGTTTTGGCTGTGTGTTTATGGTTGGCATTTGTCTTTTGTAAACTAATCTGAGAACTAATTTTTTTAATAGAGAAGTTTAAGTCACTTCTATTTGTTGTTACTAACAGATATACTTTATTTCTATAGTTTTGTTGCATACTTTTTATCCTTTATGTGTTCTGACAGTTTTTTAAATTTATAAGTTCTATTATATTTTGACCTTATTTTTCTTTCTTTCAGAGATTACTATTAAGGTTGTGTGGAATATATTTTAACTTTAAAAGTAAATTAAGAACATTAGGGATGAAGCTATATCTTATCACTCTATCTTTTATAAAAAGAAAGCTTTTAACCCAATCCTCCTCAGGGTGAGGAATTTTGAAAAAGAGATGAATTTAATTTCAGCTGAAGGGAACAGGAAATCTGTTGACATGTAAGTTGGGCCCTGAACGATTGACAGAATACAAATAAGTGGCACTAAAGAGAGGTATGTAACTATTGAGCAATTTTTATCAATTACAGAAAATTACTCATTCCATGTTATTTTGTGAGAATGGTTACTGTTGACTATTTTACTATTTTTTTTTTAAGATTTTATTTATTTATTTGACAGAGAGACAGCCAGCGAGAGAGGGAACACAAGCGGGGGAGTGGGAGAGGAAGAAGCACTCATAGCAGAGGAGCCTGATGTGGGGCTTGATCCCATAACGTCAGGATCACGCCCTGAGCCGAAGGCAGATGCTTAACCGCTGTGCCACCCAGGCGCCCCTGACTATTTTACTATTTAATCTTTGATTCAAAACTTGAATTAATAATACTCAGAACAAAAATTTTTCCAGCAGCAGCTGGAAATGTAAGTTTTTGGTAACAGGTTGAGGTGTCTTTTGCAGGAACACAGCCATAGGTACAGCCCTGGTAGACCTCTGGGGAGGGGCTCTGAGCTGTAGGTGCTGCAGAGTTGCCAACAGCTAGCATGTAAAATACAGGACACATACCAATTTTGAATGGAGAACATTTTGCTCAGCCAAAGATATCAGTGCTATTATATATCTTCTTTGTAATCTGCAATTTTATGATTCAATAAAAAAATATAAATCTGCTTCTGAAAGTATTGACTTTTTCTATACTACCCAGAATGAAGCTGCCTTATATATAGCAAGGCTTAATAAATGAATGTCAAATTGAGTGAATGCATGGATAAACACAGTTGTCAGATGTGGCCCTGAAGAGGTGAAATGTTTAATTTAGTATGTATATTCACTTTCCATTTTGTTAATAGGAAACTACAGACTGGAGCTGCAAGATAACCTTTACTAATGAGAGTGACATTGCATACACAAACAACTAAGACCTCTTTACCAGGCTTGTAAAGTGTTTTCATTTTAAACCAGATTTGATTTGTCCTGCCAAATTTGCATTGCTCTGCTCATTATTATCAATAGCAGGCTCTTTCTTTTTTACACATTCCCATTTAGATCATGGACTAAATTGTAACTTCTTCAGCCAAAGATTTTTTTATTTGTAAAGTAATGATGGTAGTGATAATTGCTACCAGTAAATGAGAGTTTTGAAGCTTATAAAGCTGGGGGCCAGATGCTAGGTCATGGCAATTTTAGTAAGGCCCTGATGGGCTGCTTGGGAAACATCTTGTTAGCTTTCTTTAGAGTTACCATTTGAAATTACTGCATTTGCTGTGAGCCTCTTCCCTTTCACATTTATTCTACACCTTCCCCCAGGTTCTTGCTGTGCATATGGAAATATACCACATAAGTGCTCCTTTCTAGTACTATAGCATCTTGGCCAGACGTAGTCTTCTTTAAGAATCTTCCAATTCACAGATGAGGACCAGATTAGTGGAGATGTTTCACACACTTGTTGGTGGCCTAATTCTGCTGACTTCCAGGCCAACCCATGTCCAGATTCAAAGGAACACAACTAACCCTTTGCTACAAACACTGTATCCAACTCTCAGGCTTTGGGCTCATAATTTGTAGGCTGTCATTAGCATAGTTCCACCAACGGCTAGAACAGGTTGATGGAGAACACCATGTTTGTGTTATAAAGAGTCCCAGAGCTCTGCACGGTGAATTACAAAGGCACAGTCATCTTCTTCCATTGTTGAGTTTGAACTTTAAGTAGAATCCAACTTTCAGGCCAGAACCAGTTCATTCAGTGCGAGAGGTATAGAAGGATTTTTAATTCTTCTTTGCTTCTGTAGGCAATTCTTCAGCTACACTGCAGTCCCTCTTTAAGAAAAACTTTTGCGTGGATGTGGGTATGTGTGTAGTGTATCATGTAACAAATTTTTTTTTTTTAGAATTTTTTCTTAATGATTTTTTTATTATATTATGTTAATCACCATACAGTACATCCCCGGATTCCGATGTAAAGTTCGAT
>NC_048219.1:150683229-150683452 GCF_002007445.2 Ailuropoda melanoleuca
TCACTCTTGGGGCCTTTTTACCTTTATAGAACCCCCCTTAATATCTCCTGTAGTGCTGGTTTCATGGTTACAAAATTGGTTAATGACTGGCGATTCTGGAACGGCTTTATTTCTCCATCAATTCTGAATGACAGCCATGCTGCATAAAGGATCCTTGGCTGCATGTTTTTCTCTGAAAGAGCTTTAAAAATGCCCCCCCAAGCCTTTCTCTCATTCCAGGTCT
>NC_048219.1:150683606-150752677 GCF_002007445.2 Ailuropoda melanoleuca
TAGGTTTGCCATGGTTGAGCTTGGATGGGGTCCTCTCTGCATTTTGGACACGAATGCTTGTTTCCCTTGCTAGATTAGGGAAGTTTTCAGCTACAATTTGTTCAAATATCTCTTCTAGACCTCTGTTTTCCTCCACCCCCTCGGGGATGTTGATGATTCTGACATTGGATCGTTTCATAGAGTCAGTAATCTCCCGTAATCTACATTCGTAGGCATGGATTTTTTTAAAACCAGCTTCTATTTTCGTTTTTTCTTCTACTAACCCATCCTCCAATTCGCTAATGCGTTCCTCTGCTTCGGTGACCCTGGCCATCAGAGCCTCTAGTTTTGACTGCATTTGGCTCATAGAATTTTTAATTTCTGTCAGATTCACTCTCATTTCTGCCCTTAGGGATTCTATATTCTCAGTAACATTTTCGTTAATACTTTTTTCAAGTCTACTCATCATCTTGACCATTGTTGCTCTGAATTCCATTTCTGATAATTGTGATGCATCCATATGTATTAATTCTGTGGCAGAGGCCACAGACTCATTTTCTTTTCTTTGCTGGGGGGGACTTCTCCTTCTCATCATTCTGATGAGGAGAGATTGCAGGGTTGTCCAGAGCCCAAGTTGTTGACTGGGATCCAGGCCGTGCGCCCTTGTTTTATAGAGATCGTAGGGATGTGGGCTTCTTCCTTAAAGATTTTATTTATTTATTTGAGAGAGAGAGACAGACAGCAAGAAAGGGAACCCAAGCAGGGGAGTGGGAGAGGAAGAAGCAGGCTCCCAGCGGAGAAGCCCGGTGAGGGACTCCTTTTCAGAATGTTGTGATCACGCCCTAATCCGAAGACAGGAGCTTAATGACTGCGCCACTCAGGTGCTCTGGGTTGTGGGCTTCTTGATTTTTCAGCCTGCCTTCTGGGGGAGGGGCCTGCCTGCCGGTACTCAGAAAACCCTGTTTGGATAGAGTCTCCGTGTCCTCTGCGAGGGGTGATGGGGATGGGCACCCTGTGAGCCGGTATTTCTGGGCTTTTGTTCTCTGGTGGCTTTCCCTTGTGGTTTGCTATGCCTCTTCTGAGAGTCAGAGCAGCAGCGGCTGAAATTCAGCCTCTCAGAACAGAGGGATCGCGGATCGTTCTCCACTGATGTTCTGGCCTCTTTAACTCTGTGTCTGTTGGTGCTGCTCAACCCTGCAACATCCCAGGCTGTGCGCCCCATGCCCCGTGTCCCAGCCCTCACTTCCAGGGCCGGCGCGTCTCTGTCCTTTGTGTTTCCAACCTCGCCAGCCGCCAGTTGCCAGCCGCCCCATGTNATGCCCCGTGTCCCAGCCCTCACTTCCAGGGCCGGCGCGTCTCTGTCCTTTGTGTTTCCAACCTCGCCAGCCACCAGTTGCCAGCCGCCCCATGCGGGCTCCTGGAGCTCCCCGTCTCAGTCTGGTGTCTCGCGGGTGCTGACCGCGAGTCCGCCTGCTCCCCTGTGCAGGTGGCCCTCCAGCCGCCAGCTGCCAGCCACCCCGCGCACGCTCCTGGAGCTCCCGGTCTCAGCCTCGATCCAGTGAGCACACCGGAGCTCCAGAGCTCCGTGAGATGCTTGGTGGCGCACGCTCCGGGCTCACAGACTCAGTCTGCCTTTTCCAGGGTTCGGGTCCGCGGTCCGCCGGCTCCCTGGTGCAGGTGGCCCGCCAGCCGCCAGCCGCCCCGTGCACTTTCCCAGAGCTCCCGTTCTGCTGTCTCAAGCGTGCGGGTCCGCGGTCTGTCCACTCCCCCCGTGCAGGTGGCTACCGCTTCCCGGCGCCCTGACATGGCGGCTCCCTCCCCCTTCTGTTTATCTTCCGATATCTGTGCTCGGTTTCACGGCTCCCCGCTTCGTACCTCGATACTCAGCGCTGGAGGTGTTCTTTTGTAGAGATCCAGATGTATCTTCCTGCATCTCAGGCTGATTCCGTGGATGTTCCTGCTGGTCTGGTACCTATCCAGCTCAACTCAGGGGACCGGCTGAAAAAGGGGTCCCCTACTCCTCCACCATCTTAACCTCCTCCCCTGTTTTTGTTCCATGTAACAAATTCTTAAGCTTACTATTTACCCAAGAGAAATAGTTTTAATCTGCAAACACACACATATGTTCCCTGTTTTCCTAAATGACAAATGATTAGCATTTTTCTGGGTGCACCTTCTCATCAGGAAAATGATTCTCTCAAACACAGGCATCAAGTGGGAGATACACATTAGAAAAAGAAAAATGAAGTCTCAACATTTATTTTGCTGCACAATTTAAGTGGTAATTAAAAACACCTTCATCCAAATTGTAGGGAAGTTCAGGTCCCCCAAAGCAATCTAAGAATGAGGAATTGAATTAAACTTCCATGTATCTAGAACTTTATTATTCACGCTATGAAAATAGATGGTTAATATGACTTGAGTAGAAAAATTGAATTTTTAATATACCATTCAACAACTTTAAAATGATTATAATTTTTTGGATTGTTTCATTTTGCTTTCAAAAGAAAAAAATAAGAAGTGCAATTAATATGGTTTAACTCTGCAGGATAAATATTATTATTTAATGATGTATAAAACAACACTATTCTAACAGCTTCATGCTGGGCAAAGAAATGAAAAAAAACAACAAACAAATTTATGTTTGTGTAAGTATGCATTTAGGACATCCAGTTCCTTATTTTGAACACAAGGACTCATTTAACTTTGTTACCTATCAAGTGAATATTTTGGGAGGCATTATGCATGTCACAAATTTCTCAAAACTCTAAATGCCCTACAGAATAAATGTAAGACATAAGGACTGAAATCTCAATGTATCCATTTACTGATGGGTCATTTCCTTTCCCCCATCACTAATTCTACTAATTTAAAGGATATATCATCATAAATAATGATACAGTTGGCAGGGCTGATTGAGCACTTGCTATGGCCAAATTACAGTCAGAAGTCAGTGTGACTGCATCTAGCCTATATGATCATGGCTTCCAGAATTCAATTCTGACTCTTCTGAGTCAGGTATTGAAATCAAACTCTATTTCCAGTCTTATCTTTCTACCCTCCCCTTCATAATGCTACCAGACAGTGAAGTCATACTTTCCTGTGTTGTGCTCAGGCACCAAGGCTTTCCTTCATTCCTTTGAACTTTTTTGTATGTTGTTCCTTCCACCTGGAATGTTCTTCCTGTGCAATTGCATGTCTGATTTGTACTTTGAAACATTTTCTCTACCTGCTTTTCTTGGTCAAAAATAATCTATTTATGTCATTTTCATGGCATTTATTTTCTACTTGTGTTATGGTTATTTTTTATTATATCTGTCTTCTCTATTAGATTGTAAATTTGTGAAGACATGGGCCATGCTTCAATTAATCTTGTGTGTTTTTCACATTACCTTGGAAAGTACCTGTTATTAGATACCTAATAAATGTCTGTTAAAAACACATAATGCTCTATTGGCAAACACTTGAGAGTGACTGGTAAACTCCTGGTGAATTTCTTCCTCTTCCTAACTTTTTGGTCTTGAATGCATCCTTAGCTTGAGCCCTTCTACATCTCAAAAGCCTCTGTATCTTAAAAATATAATAATAAAGGGCAAAAAGAAACATCTAGACACAATGGAAAGAATAAATGCCTTACAGGGAATGTAGAGTACTTTATATACACGTTGGTAAAGTAGGGTTAATATAACCCTGCCACCTGGAACTTTTTGGGTATGTTACAAGGATCATAATGATGTGTTAAGAAACTTAAGATTCAAGATTCATTTGTTTAGTTTTTTGTAGCAGCTGTGTATATGATTGTTTTACTTAGGTGATCTTTTCTTCAGATCAGAAATGTTACAATTTTTATTCATGAACAGAGTTATCACCAGTAGACAGGTAAACAACTTTAAACAATTTAGTCCGTTTTCAGGTTTATTTTTTAAACTTGGAGTGCTAATGAAATGTAGTGGTTAAGAGGACTAGATTACCTAGATTTGAAGCTTATTATCACCATAAACAATTTGTTTCCTAGGTAAAATGAGCCCCTATGGTGGGATGTTGTACGGTTTAAATGAGACAGTGTATATAAAGCAGGTAGTGTTTTATTATTACTAGTATTTTTATACTTATTTCCTTAGTTTGGTACAAGGGTACAGTTATCAATAATGACATTTATTAGATTGGGAAAAAAGCTCTCCACTGTAATTTATGATGCAAGTTTCTTCTTTCCTTTTTCATAGGACTTAGGGAAAAGAATCTCCCTAAGAACTGCTTACTAATCCCAGAATATCTTATTATATTAATTGCCTTGGAGTTTGTGTATTGAAATACCTGACACACATTTTTTTTTGGTTTTTAGTAAACTGTAAACTTCCTATCCTTTTCTTATATGCAAGCAGGAGAACTAACACTGACTGATTAAACAGCATAGTTTTTAAAAAAGGATATTGGGAGACTCATAGTCATGGGGGGCGGTGCTAGAGAATAACCTCAAAACCTCAATGCTAAGATTTTAGGAGAAAGACTCCAAACCATATAGCACCCCAGTCTGAAGAGAAAATGACTCAGTGGCCACTCTTGCCTCTGGGTGCTGGATGCTACAGCTTGTGTTCTGCTCAGGCCTCCAGCTTCCTGAGCCAGCATCCCCACCTCGCCATCGCTACTATGCTCCAGTGCCTATGCAGTCCACTCACCAGCAAGCGGGATGCCCATGTACAACTGGATAATTCTTGCTGGTGAGCTGTTGTGAGTCATGTGTCTGCACAAACAAACCGCTGGGAAGTGAGTTTACCTGGCTTCAGCCTTAGAGAGGTGGCATTCAGAAGATGGACAGTTCCCGTCAGTGTTAGAATTGTGTTGAAAAGATGCTGAGCAAGTAGAAAGTACAAAGTACAAAATATCCGATAGAATCTCCACCCTTCTCTGTGATTAGCAGGTTATGGTTTTATAATCAACAATGCTAAGTTCTAGAGGCAGTTGTGAAATTTTAGATGAATGCAGTAGGTGCTTTCCATACATATTCTGTGGGCATTAGTATACCCTTTGAACTCTTTCTATTACTGTCAAGATTTTAATAGTATGGAACAGTCCTTTCTTAGCTAACATCAAAGAATTAGGAAAGTTCAGATTTTTTTCTCTTCTAGTCTTGACTGAAGTAATTACATACTGAATTGTATGTTTTGTATGTCATTCTGTATTAGTAGAAAAGCTCCTCACTCTCTTATGGCTGCACAGTTGTACAACTCTATGGATGCTAAGTTTTTAAAGCTGTTCCCTAGTGCTGGACATTTAGGTATTTTCTATCTACTGTTATTAAAAGTAACGCTGTAATGAAAAGCCACGTACATAGGTCCTTGGCACGAGTTACCTATACCATAGATTCTCAGAAGCTAAATTGCCAAGTCAAAACGTGTTTGATTTGATAATTCTTGCTAAATTGCCTTTCATAGAGGTTATAACAATTTGCACTTTCACCAGTAATATATGAGAGTACCTTTTTATGCATATTTTTGCCAGTGCAGAGTATTTTAAAACTTTCTGAGCTTTGCCAGCCAAAAAGGCAAAGAAGTACTGTTATCTTTATGAATTTTAATTTGTTTTTATCTGTAATGAGTGAGATTTAGCAAGTTTTTGTGCTTTAGAATCATTTGTATTGCTTTTCTTTTAATTTTCTGCTCATATAGCTCGACTTTTTTCCTTTTGTAAGTTTGCCTTTTTCTTTGATTTATAAGGGTTGTTTATAGTTTAGGGAAATTAATCCTTATCTGACATGTATGTTGTAAGTATTTTTCCATTCTGTCCAAGGCCGTCTGATTTTGCTTTTAGCAATGTTTGACAATTGTCTTCTGACTTTACTTTCTGGTAAAGTCAGTAAAGTGATATTTGTCAAGAAATATATTTTTAAAAAATTTTGGGTAGCCAAATTTGTCAATCTGACAAATAATGTCTTCTGAATATATTAGGTAGATTTATTTTTTTTCCTTAGGACATATGTAGGAACTCAAGACTACTTGAGCACATGGGAAGATGTCTTACCAATATCTCTTCCCTCTTCTCTTTAAAACTCTTCAATATTTCTTTGAAGTCAAACTCTCAGTCTTCACCAAAAACTAATGATGTACTGCATGGTGACTAACATAACATAATAAACAAACAAACAAACACCTCTCACTCTTCACAGTTGACGTGTGGAAAACCCAAAAGACTTCATTTGCCGGAAGTTCTAGAACTCACACAGGAATTCAGCAAAGTGACAGGATATAAAATCAATGCACAGAAATCAGTTGCATTTCTGTACACTAACAAGGAGACAGAAGAAAGAGAAATTAAAGAGTCAGTCCCATTTACAGCTGCACCAAAAACCATAAGATACCTAGGAATAAACCTAACCAAAGAGGCAAAGGGTCTGTATTCTGAAAACTGTAGAGCACTCATGAAAGAAATTGAGGAGACACAAAGAAATGGAAAAATGTTCCATGCTCATGGATTGGAAGAGTAAATATTATTAAATGTCTATGCTACCCTGAGCAATCTACACATTCAGTGCAATCCCTATCAAAATACCATCAACATTCTTCACAGAGCTGGAACAAATAATCCCAAAATTGGTATGGAACCAGAAAAGACCCAGAATAGCCAAAGGGTTATTGAAAAAGAAAACCAAAGCTGGTGGCATCACGATGACAGAGTTCAAGCTGTATTACAGAGCTGTAATCATCAAGATAATATGGTACCAGCACAAAAACAGACGCATAGATCAATGGAACAGAATAGAGAACCCAGAAATGGACCCTCACCTCTATGGGCAACTAATCTTCAACAAAGCAGAAAGAATATCCAATGGAAAAAGGACAGTCTCTTCAACAAATGATGCTGGGAAAATTGGACAGCCACATGCAGAAGAGTGAAACTGTACAATTTTCTTACACCATACACAAAGATAAACTCAAAATGGATGAAGGACCTAAATGTGATGCAGAAATCCACCAAAATCCTAGAGGAGAACCCAGGCAACAACCTCTTTGAATTTGGCTCTAGCAACTTCTTGCTAGACATGTCACCCAAGGCAAGGGAAATAAAAGCAAAAATGAACTATTGGGACTTCATCAAGATAAGAATCTTCTGCACAGCAAAGGAAACAGTCAACAAAACTAAAAGGTAACCTACAGAATGGGAGAAGATATTTGCAAATGACGTATCAGATAAAGGACTAGTATCCAAGATCTATAAAGAACTTAACAAACTCAACACCCAAAGAACAAATAATCCAGTCAAGAAATGGGCAGAGACACGAACAGATATTTCTCCAAAGAAGACATCCAAATGGCCAACAGACACATGAAAAAATGCTCCACATCACTTGTCTCCACAATGAGATACCTCCTCACACCAATCAGAATGGCTAAAATTAACAAGACAGAAAACAACAAATGTTGGCAAGAATGCGGAGAGAGGGGAGTCCTCTTACACTTCTGGTGGGAATGCAGGCTGATACAGCCACTTTGGGAAACAGTATGGAGTTTCTTCAAGAAGTTAAAAATAGAGCTACCCTACAACACAGCAATTGCACTGCTAGGTATTTACCCCAAAGATACAAATGCAGTGATCTGAAGGGGCACCTGCACCTCAATGTTGATAGCAGCAATGTACAGACTAGCCAAACTGTGAAAGAGCAGAGATGTCCCTGGACAGATGAATGGATAAAAAAGATGTGGTGTGTGTACACACCACACACACACACACACACACACACACACACACACAGAGGAATATTACTCAATTATCAAAAAATGAAATCTTGCTATTTGCAATGACATGGATGGAACTAGAGGGTATTATGCTAAGCGAAATATGTCAATCAGAGAAAGACAATGATCATATGATTTCACTTATATGTGGAATTTAAGAAACAAAAAAGAGGACCATGGGGAAGGGAGGGAAAAATAAAATTAGATGAAATCAGAGAGGGAGACAAACCACAAGAGATGCTTAATCATAGGAAACAAATGAAAGGTTGCTGGAGGGGAGAGGAGTGGGGAGATGGCATAAATGGGTGATGGGCATTAAGGAGGGCCCGGGATTAATGAGCCCTGGGTGTTGTATACAATTGATGAATCACTGAGCTCCCTACCTCTGAAACTAATAATATACTGTATGTTAATTAATTGAATTTAAATAAAAAAGAAACTCTTTAACAGCTATCCATTTGTTTCTTAGGATATAATATAAATTCAGATTTAAACCATGGGCTACTTGGTTCGTCATGATAATTTCCTTATCTAGCACCCTCCCCCACACGTGCCCCATTAATTAAATTTTGAATGTTAAACCCATCTTGAATTCCTGGGGTAAGTTTCACTTAGTAATGGTGTATAATCTTTTTTATATCTTGCTGAATTTGGTTTGCTAGTATGTTGTCATGAATTTTTATATCTATATTCACAAGAGATTGGTCTGTAGTTTTCTAGTGATGTCTTTGTCTGGTTTTAGTATCGGGGTAATACTGGCCTCATGGAATGAGTTGGGGAGTGTTCCTTCCTCTTCAGGGTTTTGGAAAAGTTTATGAATAATTGTTATTAATTCTTCTTTAAATGTTTGGTAGAATTTACCAATAAAGTCATCTGGGACTAGACTCTTTTTGTTGTTAGGTAGTTTTTGGAACACTATTTCAATCTCTTTACTTGATATTAATCTAGTCAGATTTTCTGTCTTACCCTGAGTCATTTTTGGTAGTTTGTGCTTTCTTGGAATTTGTCCATCACATCTAAGTGTTCTAATTTATTAGCATACATTTGTTCAAAGGGAGTGGACATTGGTTCAATTGTCATAGACTATTGCTGTTCTTAATGAGTTTCAGTAAATTTTCTTAAATATATGTTTCTTTATTTTGCTCTTAGGAAAATTGCAGAAGCTTAAATTTTTTCAAAAATAATTCTCACCAGTTAGGCTTGTTTTGCCAGGGAGTAGGTTTTCAGGTCTCCTTAGGCCACCATTCTGGAAGTGGAATTCTTCTTGTTCATTATTTTAACCCCAGTGCCTGCCACTGAGCTTGCCAAAAAGCAGGTATCTGACAAATATTTATTGGATGGGTTTTCAGTAGATGTTAATTCTTAGGTGTATCTTCAAGAAAGAAATAACAAAGATTCCATCTGTGGGATCACTTTGCCATTTTCTCCTTCTTGTGAGGTACTTAGGGCTAAGTGCCACAGGGGATGCAACTAATGTATACTATATTACCCACTAGAGTGGACCTTATCTAGTCTTTTACTATGATGGGCCTGACAAACCCTATGAGTGCTGTGACTCATCCTTTTAAAAAGCAGGCTGAGAAATCCCTTTGTTCTCTTTCTTCTAGGCTCGTATCCAGATTTTGGACTTTCCAGTCGTAGGTGTTAACACTCTTTTGGAAAGTACAGCACTGGTCAAATGAGTCTGAGGAAATAGACTTTCCCCCGTGGACTGCAGTTGAGTCAGGTCTTATTACTGACTTCTTCCCAGTGAACTTCTCAGTTGGGATTTAAGGTACCAATTATGTTCTTCTCTTTATGTGCTTAGAACTAGTGAAAAAATAGACACAGATTCTGAATTATCAACTGGATTTAAAACTACAATTGGCCCAGATGCACTGGCTGCACATTAAACCAATTAAATCAGAATCTCTGAGGGTTGGGGTCTGTTGTTTGTGTGTTTAAGCTCTCATGGTGATTCCCATATTCAGCCAATGCTGAAAAAGTGGGCGGTCCAAAGACCAACAGCATCAGTACCACCTGAGACCTTGTTAACATGTAGAATCACAGTGTGCAGTTTCTCCGTANCAGAACAGTACTTCTTAAACTTTAGCTCTTAAACAATCCCCTAGAGATTGTAAAAACACCAGTTCCTGGGCCCTACCTCCAGGATTTCAGATTCAGTTTGCCTGGAATGCAGCCGGGCAATTTGCATTTCTAACAAATTCACAGGTGCTGTCACTGCTGCTGGTACATGGACCACACTTGGTAAATTGGTGTCATAGCCTCAAGTGTTCTTACTACTGAAGGAAATGAGTGGGAAGAGCATTTACACCTTCCATGGCTCCAAAGGCAAGGAGGGAGCCCAGGCTGCGGGTGTGCAGGAATTCTTCTCCTCTGGGTGCGATTTGATAAGCCATCATCTTCAGAGGGGAAGAGGGAATGGAGTGGAAAGAAGGCTTGAGGCTGCCTCTGGGCTACTTATGAAAGTGAAAAGGCATATCTTCCTGTGACAAGGTAGGAAACCCTAAGAGAGACAAAATGGTTCTCTTCTACCCACCCTGGTCTTCAGAGATGAGATCTCTTCAGAGAGAGGGGTCGCAGTCCAATCTTTTTATACCACACAAATGGGATAAAATTTAAGGTGGAGAAAAAGACTCAAAGTGCCCAGAGAGAGACAAGTCAGAAGAAATGGATTCAGGAGTGATTTTCAGTTGTTCAAGTGCCCATGCTTTCTCTGGCATCTGGTCTTCACTTCTGTTGAACATGCTAGTCATGGCAGTAAAATGCTTGTGGCCTGAATTTCCCGATATCGGAACTCCCTCTCCTCAGAAGTGGTGTGAAGTGTATGTGAGTGTGTGTGTGTGTGTGTATTTGTGAAAGAGAACTACCAGGAGAGGCTTTGTCTCCCATAAATGTTAATATGTAAAGTTAGCATTGATTAATGGTGACTCTAATAGGAAAATTGCTAGGTGTTGTTGAATAGAATGTATAGGAACTTTAGCTGGTATAGTCATCTAATAGTTTTTGCTAGTTTAAAGGCAGAACAATTAAGGTGTTTACTCTCAGTTTGGGAGTTTTCCACTCACTCCTCCCTCCACATATCATGAGGCTCATTATGTTTTGCCATTAACGGTAATGGGATTTAATGTACAGTGGGACAGAAAAAGCCTCAGACTTTGCAAGCTGAAAGTGGTTCTGAAATCAATGTTTAGAAATCATAAAACACCTACTTGTCACAGAGGCATTTGACAAATTTTCTTAAATTCCCTAAAGGTATTCATTTACGTGGTTTATTACTTCAAACCAATGATCTTTAGATCTCATAGGCACAGGAAGAGAAGATATTTAATGTACATGCTTTTTTTTTAATGTAAGAAGAGGTTTGTTTTTCCATTTGAGCTCCAAGCCTTAAAACAGGTGTTTTCTCTCGTACAAGCTCACCTGTTTTCCATCAAGCTTTTACCTGTGGATTTTAATTAGAAATGTAGCTAAAAGCTGACTGAAATAAATGTATTAGCTATGGCACAGAAGACTCTGTAGGAATTTAACCCAAGAAAGGGGCAGAACCTCAATGTAGCTAATAAGAGAAACGGCAAATGGAGAAGCTTGATGAGACAAAAGAATCCATAAACTGTCCGATAATATAGATGAAAGGGTGAGGCAAAGGGCTAGAAGGAGCAGGTGGGGCGCGGCGGGGCGGGGGGGTGGGGAGGTTGTGACCAACATTTATTGATAACTAGTGTGAGAGGACTGGGACTGTGGAAAATTAACAAGGGAAGTCAAAGAGGTAAAGATGGAGGTTGAGGGGGATTGAGGGGCGAGGTAGATTGTACCAGAGAATGGGAGAGGATGCTGAGATATGTATATGAAGTTTGTAACAGAAATTAGGTCATGTCTGAATATAATGTTACTGTCTTGTCTACAGGAATAAACAAGCCACAAGGTGGTGTGTAAGGTAATAGTTCTCGTGATTGGAATATGCAAACATACACATACAATGTGTTGAGAACTTGAAAGCTGGGTTGGTGAGCATAATTGTCTTTAAATATTTCAAGAGCTGTCAAAGGGAAGAAGAATTGGGTTTATTCAGCGTGAAGCTAGTGCCTAAGGGAGTGCCGATAGAGGTAATTTCCTTCAGAAAAACCCCACAAAACCCTTCTAACCTGTTAAAGCAGGTCTTTTAGGCAGGTTGACTGGGGCAGGTTTCCCACTTTGGTACTTACCTGTCTTGTCATCATGGTCACTTTAATGCGTTTGATTTGAAGTTTTGGGTTTGAGAAATGAAACAATTACCTTATAGGGCCAATTGTGATTTGAACGGAACAACATATGTAAAGTGTCTGGTACAGAGTAGTTTGAAAATAATTGGATTTTTCACAAATATCTCAAATGAGGCACACTGACCTCATTTGAATACATTGCTTTTTCAAACTCTTCTCATATTTCCCCTTCAGGGTTTCCCTTAGATATCAGATGAGATTGAATCCCTTATCCCATAATAGCCTGGATTTCCCTAATGCAGCACTTTAAACAAAAATTGATCACTTAGAACCATATGTTGATAGTTTGTAAGCTTCATGAAGAAAGGGACAAGGTTTGTCTTAGCAGCTCTCCTATGTCCCTAGGATCTAACATAGTGGCTGGCATTTAGTAAATTCTCAACAAATATTAGAAAGAATGGATGAAATGTTGAATTCCTGTCCATCCCAAATCAACTTCCCTGTTTCTCCATTGCTTTGTATGCTTTGACCATTCTTAGTTTTCTAGTGTTGTCTTTATATGTCTTTGGTATAAGTACGTTACATTCAGCGCATCAGTAAGCACTTATAACATTTACGTACGTCTCTTGGATCTGTGCCTTCCTGTTATTGCCATGCCATCATTCCAGCTTCAGGAGATCCTTTGTATTTTACATCCGGAAGACCGAAATGACCACCCGGCTTCTTATTTGACTTCCAGCATCACTTCATCTATCAGTACCTACCTATTATGCCCAGAGCTGCTAAAGTTTCCTCAAATGCAAGTTTTGTCATGGATTTGTCATGCATTTTATGATTATGCATTTTATGATAAAATAAAAATACCTGCCTCTCTGTGGTCTTCTGTGATGAACCCATCTCCTCACTGGGTAATACTACCAAAACAAGTCATGTATTTTATCAGAAGAAAATATTTTAGTTCTAGCAAGTAGAATGGGTTAACTCTGTGAATCCAGGGAAGATACTTGGAAAAGTAGGGGGGTGGGGGAAAAGCCTCTTGAATTTAGAGTGATACTGTGACTGCCACAAAAGTAAGGCAAAGTAAGCAAGCATAACAGGATCTCCTTAAATGAAACAGATTTCACTGAGTATGACTTCTGTTGCTGCCACTCCTGAGTGTTTGATTAAGAGTCTCCTCTTCATGGTAATGTATTATGAGAAGTCACATGTAAGGTAAATTAATAATCCAGGGCTGAGCAACATGTGGTCTAATACCTCCTAGTAAGTTCCAGGGAAGTTTTGGAAGATATTGGATCAACTGTGACCTCATGAGGGCATGAACCTGTGACTGTGAGCCTGTGAATTGGAGCTGCAGGGGCACTGCAGACAGCTAGTCTTTCCTGCTGTTGCGATCTTGGCATAAGTGAACTGGATGGGTGTGTGTTCACGTTGCCTTGCATATGCTGAAGGGTATACTTCTGCAGGGGAGAAAACCCCTGCCTGTAATTGACTCCACTGTTGCCTTTTATATATTCGCTTATGCCTCTGTACCTTCACACATTCCTCCCCAGCCCCAACACTTTACCTCCCCTTTTCTAACACCTAAGCCTTATTTCCAATGACTCAGAAAGCCGACACTGCCAGGAAATCCTTCCTGATTAGGTTCTCCTGACATTTCATGCTTTCCCCCAGCACTGTTTTGTGCCTTTTGCCTCTTGTGATCTGTGTTTGCTAATCTGTCTTTTGGATTCTTGCTTTATGCGCTTCGTGCCTTGTAATCTGGATTTCCCCTTCTCAATGGTGGGGACTTTTGATTCACCCATGGCATGAAACAGTGGTTGGATCACGTTTGTTTCTTCTTGTAAACATTGACTTCTTTGGGTTATACTTGTTGCAAAAGCTATTTTCACCTTTATGGAGTGTGTAAGTTCAGTTAGTAGACTAACCCTGACATTTGGAAAATAAATCCTGGACTAATAAACTGTTTTGCTGGAAGGAGTCTGTATACTTCAAGCCAAGATGCTTGTTTTCCAGCAGAGAAAAGTCAGAACCAGAGAGGTGATGTGTTTGCTCAAGGTCACTCGGAATAGAAACTTGACCAGGGTATCCAGACACCCAGTTGGGCCTCTCTTTGTTAGAGTGCCCTTTCACTGATAAGCTTCAGGTGCGGCCACGTTGGCTGGCAATTAACTTGGGTGGTTAGACTCTGAGCCTGTTCCATAGTGAGTGCTAGGTGATAGAAGAGAAGCTAGAATTTGACCAGTATAGGCTGAAATTAAACTAAAAAGAGTGTGACATGGCTATTTAAAAATGTTTAATTTCATAAAACCCATAGAGCTAAGTAATTATAGAGCAATAAAAGGTGAACTGAAGCCTCAGGTGCACCTGAAAAAGACATAAGGTTGCACTTTTTAGAACAGCCACTGTTTCTCCTACAGAACATTTTTCTGGTTTTGTTTTCAGTTGTCTAGCTTTTATTAAACCAGCTGGGTTGTAAACAAAGCCGTGTTAATACAGTGTACATACAGTTTATTCATGAGTGCATCTTTCTTTACATGAGGAAAGACATTCATTTAAATAACACCAATGATTCCCTAAAATTTTTAAATTTTATACTTGTGTGTGTCAATTGTCCTTCTAGCATATTGAGAGACTAACTAGTCCATTGACATTTATGCATTTATTCTTTAATGATTTAGCTTTTTCCCCCACTTTAGAATACCCACTGCAAAAACATGAAGAAAAAAAGTTAGGAAATTTTGCTGTCAACACTAAATATAATTTTTTTCTAGACATAAGAACTACTTTTTAAAAAGCCCTTCAATGTTTGAAGTGATTGCAAATGGAAGTAAGGTCACAATAGGAGTATCACATTTCATTTGCAGGTAGCAGGTTTGAGAAATGGTGGGAAGATTGTTCTTTATCAAGAGTTACTAATGTACAGAAAAAAAATGTTTTTGGAGAAGATTATAAAACGTTTCCATCCTCTACTTTTAGGGACTACTACTATTAAGTAAATACAGCAAGAAGTAGCAATTTCAATTTTATACAATGGCTATTCAATGAAGAAAAATGAAGTGGTAGGGAGAAAAGAAAAAAAAAGTACTTGGAGTAGGGAGAAGAGCTGAAAAGCAACCGAAGTAGAGAGCTGTGGGGCCAGACACACTGGGATGGAGAAGCAGAGGCAAAAGTGCAGAGACACACAGGTGGAGATGAATCTTCAGGGAATAAGTAAAATCCAGCCTACATGGTGTTTTTAACCTTTCTAGAATCAGTTTTATGGAGACTAGATCTATATTTCAAATTAATAAGAAAGTGTATTTCAGCTTTCAGTTTTACTGGGGTTGCTGGTAGTATTATCTGCAGCCCTAGGAAATGGGGAATGGACCTGCTTATAATGAAGAAAATCGGAATATTGTTTGTTTCAAATTCTTTTCCGGATCCTTTACCTTCTTAGGGATCCTTTTTTTTTTTTTAAGATTTTATTTATTTGACAGAGAGAGAGAGACAGCCAGCGAGAGAGGGAACACAAGCAGGGGCAGTGAGAGAGGAAGAAGCAGGCTCCTAGCAGAGGAGCCTGATGCAGGGCTTGATCCTGGAACACCAGGATCACACCCTGAGCGGAAGGCAGATGCTTAACCACTGCGCCACCCAGGCTCCCCACCTTCTTAGGGCTTCTTAAAATAACCTAAGTAGTTCAATTTTTGATAGAGGGAGTGTGTGGAAAACAACGACATTGGTGTTGATGTGACCACTGGGTAGGAGTTGAAAAGGTTCCGATGACATGAAGGCAAATCTCCCGGCTAGTCTATAAGCTGAGGTCTTCCTCCCCTTGTTCATTGTTGAGCTCTGGGTGGGTGGAGGGTGGCTCCTGTTTAACTTTGTGCCTTTAAGGAAGTCACTTGACTCAGTTTTGATGAATGTGAATTTTTTTCCTTTGCCTTTAATGAAGCTGTGGAAAAGAAGGTGAATTAACATAGAGGTAAATACTGAATTCTTAGGAAGGAAGACAAGTTAAAACGGGCTATAAATAGTAATGTAGTAATAGTATTTTTTTTTTAATACTCACTATTGCTCCCTTTTGTATTATGTAAATTCCTGCCTCTTGCCTTTCTTCAATGCTAAAAGAGCCAGGAAAATGTTTACCCTGCATAATCACCTCTTCCACTTTCTCTTTATATTATATAATATATAATATATATTTTCATTATATATAAATATATTATATATTTAAAAACTTGTATTTAAAAATTTTCGCTTTATTATATATATTTAAAAGCTTGTATTTATGCATAACTGTGTTAAAATATGTACTATATAAGTAAATTGATATACACATATGTAGTTTTTGTCTTTTTTTTGTTTTTGTTTTTTTGAAGGAGCAGACTTGCTGCCAGCTAAGTCCTCTCTGGGATGATCTTGTTCTTTGTTTGAAACAGCAGCAGTGCATCAATGAGGGGTCAGTGAAGAAATGATGTACTATTTTAAGCAGGTTGGGATTTAATACAAAGGATTAGAAGTTAACAAAAAGTGGACACTTGGAATGACTCCTACCCAGAATGAAAGAGACCTGGCTCCCTGGGAGAGCTTCTGCCTTTAAGCCTTCCACTAGTATTGTGGTTTCAAGACACCCCTGCAGCTGTGGTCCAGGGATAGGAAGACAGAGTTTATAGGTGCTGCAGTTGTGTCATAAGCTTCTAATCTCCTGTAGTGGGGAAGGGATACTAAAGAACCAGATAGAAAAACCAAACATTTCCAAGACTTTGCTTCCTAGTAGAAAAAACTGAAATGTAAGGCAGAGGACTCTTGCCTCACTTCCACCTTCTAAAACTCATATGTCCTAATTTATTCTACATAAGTTAGATTACTTTTATACCATGTAAATTCCCAGTCAGAGAGGGAATGGAATGGAGAATACTAATTCACAATATCCTGGAGTGCCATTAAATGGCCTGATGAAGGAGGACTGGTCAGATCTTCATTTTACCCTCCATCCTTCCCAGTGATACTCTGATGTGTGTGTGCAGAAGGCTGCCTTGTAGTTGGTGCACTTCATTTTTGATCCCTTGAAATAGAGTGGCATAACTCTTAAAAATGAGAGAATGAAATAAATTACTCCCTATAAACCCTCATTTGTAAGCATTTTTATATCTCTTACCAAATAATACTGGCTTTCTAATCAAAATACTGGTGAAGGAAGAAAAAATGATTAGAGAATTAGATATCAGTTAAACTTATTCCTGTATGTTTGAATCATTAATTATTAGTGAATAAAGTTTAAATTGTAGAGTAGACAAGTTTTCTGGTGGTGAAAGTTGACAAGAACTCACATGTTAACATGTAACTTCTTTCTTTCACTGATACCCTAGAATAAAAGTATCATTTGGAAAGATGATCTCATTTGAATACTTTTCACATTATTTAATGCAGATGAAATGTATTCTTTTTTAAATCTCTAGCAAAGCAACTTCATAGTTTATCTGAAAATGACTTGTTTGATGGACTAGTGAAGCATCTGAATTATTCCTTCTATAGGAAACCCTGCCTAGAAGAGTTGGTATTAACTTTGGAGTGAGGGAGCCCTAATGTGCTCTTGATAAAGAAATACCATATGATTTCACTCGTGCAATTTAAGAAACAAAACAGATGAACATAGGGGAAGGGGCAAAAAAAAGGGAAGCAAACCATAAGAGACTCTTTTTTTTTTTAAGAAAATGTTAAATTTTATTCTGTAACATTGTTTCACTATTATAGTTATTGTACATAAGACTATCACTAAAGGTCACTTCACAGAGTGGCTGCAAAATGGCCTGAAATTTTAGCAGCACCCATTTCATTCAAAATTTCTTTTTCCCCAGAATTAGGCACATCAAAACAATCATTTCAGCTAAAAATGTGGGTGAGGTGGTAGGTATATCCTTTTATAAAGTGCAATGTTAGAATAGTACTTAACCCTAGAGAGCAAGCTGAGATTTGCTGAAGGGGGATGGGCTAAATGGGTGATGGGGATTAGGGAGGGCAGTTGCTGTGATGAGCACTGGGTGTTGTATGTAAGTGATGAATCACTAAGTCCTACTCCTGAAAAGAATATTACAGTATATGTTAAATAACTAGAATTTAAACAAAAACTTGAAACAAAAAGAACAACAATGTTGAGAGAAAATAACCTGTAGGTGGCATGGAAAAAGAACAGCTTTGTTCTTAAGTTCTGAGAGGGCCACTAGTAACTTTTAAATTTATTTTGGTGGGTGACGTTGTATCTGGTGACACTTTGAAAATAATGTTTTTTTTCTCAGGGTGTAAAAAAATTTTGAAGGTTAGATTATATTAAAATGATGATTTTTAGAAAGCATTTCTTTGTATTTTAATCCCCCCTTTTTGCTTCCCACATATGAATCTCTGAAAATTAATGAAGGATTACCTAATTCGTTAGACTGCTTTCTGCATGAGAGCATTAAAAAGAAAGAAATCCTGATATAAAAATCTTGAAGCCATATTGCCAGCCTTTCTAGCAAGTGCATTCTTTAGTTAATATTAAAACAGTTTATTCCATGATATCCTCTCCAGTTATGTTCTCCTTAATAATATACCTTAGTCACTCCTTGACTATCTCTCTGTGTCTGTCTACTGTAATGGAGATAAATGGACAATCACTCTTGAACAGTCAATGATTCTCTTACTGAAGCACTTGCCCTGTGAGTCTAGTTCCAATACCCCATTATTGGGTAGAATGGATGTTCTCACATAGCACTTATCCAAGTTATGATTTTGTTTCCTTATAATCACTTGCAGTTGTGTTTGAAATAAGCCATAATGTAATTTTCTCAATTTAATAGGAGCTATTTTTAACTATGCAAAAGCTCTGATTGCAATTTTTTTCATTTTATGCCAAAGTGTAAGATGGGCATCCATGTTTAATCATATCCACAGATTACCTCAGTGAATAAAAATGTGTTACATTATCTTTAAATAAATGAATGTCAATATGTTCCAAGGTAACCAAAGTAATTGCATATTGGTAACAATCATTATTGTAAGTCATAGTCTCTAGGAGAAAATGCACTTGTATTTTTTAATAAGGTGCAGTATTATAGTTTATTTTAAGATGAGAGCTTTCTGTTTCATATACGGACTATCATATCACTCTAATATAGCTGACAGATCCCACAAATAGATAAAATGCAAAATACAAAACTGAAAGTAACAAGATCTTGTAGTCTTTTGGAACTGGAATGGATGTTATGAGTACCTTAGCAGAGCCAATATGAAGTTGCCATTATCTATGACAGACTCTTAGAATTAGCATCCACTTTCCAGCTAAAGCAGATAACAGGAGCTAAGCCATTATCCTGCATTTTTGTAGCAAGATATTTTTGGATTTTTGTATGAAGGCTTGTAGTGTGCAAATGAATCTGGAAATGCTCTAGGGGAAAACTGTCCCTCTTTCTAAGTATAATAAAAACATGGAATGGTTGGGGGAAATGTCAGAACACTTGTTTTCTGTGATTGGAATTTTTCATCAAATGGGTGAGTTGTCATTTGGACCACCATGTCACACAACTCCAGCCACTCAGTGTATGTATCCTATACAACTATCTATGGTTAATGCTTCATCTGCTGGTGTTAAGCACACCATTTGGCCATCCATGGTAGTCCTGAGTGTCATAATATCCCCTCTTTAATATTCTCAAGGATGAGCAGGTGCTGGGAAGACACTCTTAGCTGAGGTAATTTAGAGAGTGTCCCAGCATTCATTAAGTCAATGAATGACCACCATTTTTTCTTTGCCATAATCTTTTCAAACTCTAGCATCTCATTATAATTGAGAGTACTGATCTTAAATATGAGATGTTAGTCTCAGGTTGACTACTAGCTGGGTGATACTAGACAGATTATTACTTCTCTGGACCTTGCTAATTTCCTCTGTAAAATAGGGGATTTGTACTCCATTAGGGGTTTACAAATATTCTATTCCTACCAGTGGAACTCCTAAGGCTTAGTTGAACTCCGTTGAAAAACAATTGGATTGCCTGATTCTATTTCCTTTGGGTAAGTTCTAATATTTGGAAGGGAACTTGAACCTTGGTTTTTTCATGGTAACTATGGAAAAGATTCAACTGTGAAATGCCAAAGTGTTTTTTCTCTTTATACTCAGATTATCTTTGAAGTACTATCTCATGTCTAATTTGTGTTTATTTTCAGGGTATATATTTAGAGGCCATATCCTAAGAATTTTGAAGAACTCAGGTTACTCTTTCAAAGAGACTATGGAGTCAGACATCTATTTTAAACTGAGTTTTGGCCACTTGCTAGATGTGAATCCTTTGTGAAGTTCAACTCTCATTTTATTTGTAAATAGTGGTAATGTGCTCCATCTCCTAGCACTTTTGGAAAGATTAAAATAATACATGCAAAATGGTTAGCAGAATTCTTGGCCCAGAGTAATTATTGTCCTCATTCTATGTAAAAATCTGTAGAGAATATTTTCCTACTCAGAGAAAGGATTGTGAGGGAAAGGAACTCCTTTTGAATTTTTTGGACAAGAGCCACAGCTGCTTAAGAATCCTGTACTAACTTTGTTTCCCCAGGTAGGGCTTTCCAGGAATGGCAGTGCCCTGGACAGCATCTTCTCAGAGCAGCTATGTAGAAGAAGGAGGCTCCAAGGGAAAAATGAGGGGAAATGAAAACATTTAAATTTGCTCAAAGTCTATTATCAGTCCTTTCTCTTCCCATTAGCTGTTATTGAGTGCTTACTATTTGCTAGTAGTCCTCTAAGTGCTTTACACAGATGATTCCATCTAATCACAACAACCCTATGAGGTAGGTAGTGGTATTATCCCTACTTCGTACATGAGGAAACTAAAGCACAGTAAGCTTAGGTTGCTCAAGATTATACATCTAAGAAATAGTTGAGGGTTAAAGCAGTGAGTCTGATCCCAGAGCCAAAATTATTTCATACCTTTTCTACTTCTGCTATTTGAGGTCATTTTACTTGGAGGGAGAATAAGAGGAAAGGTAGAGAAGAGATAAAGACCTGAGGCTCCCCCTTGAGCTTTGATATATGGGCAAAAATACTTGAGGGTCTCCTGTATTCCATAAATGAACATATCTAGAATAGAGTGGTAAATTTACATTACTGTCTTTAATAGTTCTAATATAACCTTATAGACAGGATATCCTTCCCTCTTTCTTCACATCAGACTTGACTATATGATAAGTTTTGGCCAATGGAGTGGTGTTGGAGGTAATATGAGCAAAAGCTGGAAATGGGCTTATGCGGGTGAGTTTGTTTCCTTGCACTCCTGTATTTCATCATGAGAGAAACTTGCCTTGGGTAGCTATTGGTGAAGTACATCTAGACATACCCTCCAACCTAGAGCCAATTCCAGAGAATCCCAGCCTGTGTAAGCCAAACTCCAGCTTATGCATGTTTACAAAATTAAACATGGAATACCATTGAGGTTTGGTTTATTAGACATAATTATTGAATAACTGAGTATCATTTATAGCTACTGTGTTCTCATAACAATAATCCTCCTCAAAATTTAACATGAAAGCTGAACTTGATTCCCCCCAAAGTTGCACGATTAAAGTTTCATTAAGTTTAGAAAGAGTATCTGTTTCAAAGTGAGTAACTGGGAAGCAATTTGAGAGTGAGTGAGGAATAGAATGATAAAGAAATGGGCAATCTGAGTCTGGAGAGGAATAGCAAATGTAGAAACAATATTAAAACCACAAATGACAATTGAGAAAAACCATACTGGAAAGATAATGGGCTTAAAACAGATGGCCTAGGGGCACCTGGCTGGCTCAGTTGGTAGATCATGTGATTCTTGATCTCAGGGTTGTGAGTTCGAGCCCCGCATTGGGGGAGATAACTAAAATCGTAAAAACAACAATAGCAACAAAATGAATGGCCTAAAAATACATTGATGGGAGTAGTTAAAAAGAACTTTTATTTTCAGTTGCTTTTTATTTCCTTTATTGACCATTTTTCTTTTGCTTTGTAGAAGTCTACCTAGGGAGGGGCGCCTGGGTGGCACAGCGGTTAAGCGTCTGCCTTCAGCTCAGGGCATGACCCCAGCGTTATGGGATCGAGCCCCACATCAGGCTCCTCTGCTATGAGCCTGCTTCTTCCTCTCCCTCTCCCCCTGCTTGTGTTCCCTCTCTCACTGGCTGTCTCTGTCTCTGTCAAATAAATAAATAAAATCTTAAAAGAAAAAAAGAAGTCTACCTAGGGAATCTGAATTTGTATGCCCTTTTTATAATAAAATATTCTAAAGCTTTAAGGTTTGTGTTGAAGTTTACTTGGAGAACTCAATTGGAGATTATCTCATTATCACATTCTGTAATTACATTTATTCATGTAATGTTTATATACCTATTTGAAAACAATGTTACTTGAAGTTGATTTTAACATCTTGATCTTCATAGGGCTGAATATGTATGTAGTGCAGTGATAGTTGTATTGATAGCATCCTTGATTTTTCTGTGTGTGTGTGTGTGTGTGTGTGTGTTGTGTGTGTGGTAGTTTTATTCTTAGAGATTGGTGGGAAGGGAGGGTACACTGCAAAGATTCTTTATGTATGTAAGGTTTGCCTGTGTGGAAGAGGGCTAAATTACCCTATGTAAAGATGTGAGTGGGTTTGATAGGTCAAGATATCTTTAGTAAGAAGCAAATTAAGACAGATGTCAGGGTATCCAAAAACTTTGAGGCACAAGTATGTCTAATATCCAACTTAAGATTCTCAGATGTTTCCCAAAAGTAAAACTCCTTTGCCCCAAACCTTCAGTGGTCTGCAGGTTAGGAAATGCCACTTTAACTTCTTGGTGGGTAGGTGGTGATGGGGATAAAGAAAACAAAGATGTATATCTGAGTCACTGAAGAATAGAAAGCAAAGCCTATCTGTGGATGATGGTATATGAGTGAGAGTCAAAGTTCAGTAGAACCACTACTTTCCTGTGGAGGCAGTGGTTCTCAACTATGACTGAGTTCACCTGGGGAGCTTAAAAAATTACTGATGACTTCATCATACCTTTAGACATTATGATGATTTCATCCTAGCGCCAGATATATGATGTAATTAGTCTTCGCTGTGGAAATTTTTATAAATTTTTACAAAGCTTCCCAGGTTATTCTAATTTGCAACTAAATTTGAGCATCTCTGCTCCTGTCTATAGCACAGTTTTCCATTCTGCCTGCACATTACAGTGACCTGGGAAGTAGCATATGCCAATGACTGTACCATATCCCCAGAGATTCTGATATACTTTGGGATGGAGGCAAAGTACTATATACTTTTAAAGCTTTCTGGGTGATTCTTATGTCCGACAAGAGTCTGATGGCATCCCTAGAACATTGGAATGGTTCTGTCTGCTAATATGTGGAAACAGTGCCCCAAAGACACTGCAGGGTCTGAAGACAGGGTGCAGGGAATGATAGGACAGAGATGGACATGGGTCCCTTTCTGGCAAGATAAAATTTTTACTTCACTCTGGTTAGAGGATTAGAACTCTGATATCCACAAACTAATGGATGCTTACAAAGCAACAAAGAAACAGTAGCTTAATACTGGTGCCTCTTCTGGATTCATGGGTGCTGTGAGCGCAGGACTGCAGTCAGAGTTGCAACTGATTGTATGGAAATGAGCCTTAGGAAACAATCCCCATGGTTCAGTGATATTGGGTTGCCAGGCTTGGCAAATAAAAATACAAGATACTCAGTTAAATTGGTATTTCAGATAAACAACCAATACTTATTAGTATGAGTATGTCCCATGCAATTGGGCATAACTCTACTAACTTTGTTTATATGACTTTCAAGTTTAATTTCTGTGCCCTGTATTTTATCAGGAAACCTTAGGGATAGAGAGCCTGAGTTTGTTAAGTTCTAAGGACTTCTGACTCAGAGTAATCTTGGAAAGCACCCACTATATGCAGGAAAACCTGGTAATCCTGTTGAGCTTAATTACTTAGGAGTTTTTTTCCTTTGGCTTTTGAGATTTTAGGATATACAAATTCAATAGAAGCGATAGAACATTTGTATATAAGCAGTAAGACTTCCCAAGTGCTCTGGTCTACTATTTAAAACAAAATTGCATTTGTAAGTTGCACGGCCCCACGTCACAGTGGATATGAAAGAGAGCACCAAAAATATAAAAACTTGGTGAAAATAATTTTGAGGTCATTTTTTAATTTGGCTTCTCAAATCCATGGTTGTCTTTTCCTTTGAATACATATTAAAGTTGTAGAAAAAAAATCTGTCATTCTTTAAATGGTAAAACAATTAGAATATTCACCTTATATTAATTCAGTAACAGTCAAGTTAGGCTTATTGCTTTTTATTTCTTTCATAGGACGTTTCATCTCAACTGTGCAGAAATTCATAGCTTGAATAAAGGCATATGATTAATGAACATAATAGCCTTTGAATAAAGGAGATTAACATGTTAAGGATTGAGTTTTGGATAGAAAAAACCCCAAAACCCCTGAAACATTGTTAAATTAGTTCTGAACTCTAACAGGAATATAATTGCAAAATTTAGAGATAAACTTTGATTCAAATGTTATACCCAGTGTATGTCTTAGGATGATATTAAAATGATTCTCTTTAGAAAGTAAAATGAATATAGATAAAAAATGAGGATTAATAGATGTCAATATTCATTAATGATACTGAGGACTAAATGACAATAAGGGAATGTATTATTGATCCAGAGGAAGTCACTTAGCAATTCTGATATTTATACCCAGGTACCATTTTTAATTAGAACTGTTGAAAATAAGAATGAAAGGGGTAAAAAAAACCCAACAACCCTGGAATGTACGTATAGAGTATTTAGAAATCTGGGTAGGAAATTGACGGTCTTAGGGACACAGGTGGTGGTTTAATTTCTTCTAATTGAAGGTTGGTACTTTGGAAGACAAAGAAGGAACCGAGAAGTGAACAGCTGGCTCTGTAGATGGTGTCAAAGAACAGAATTTAGTTTTCTGGACCATGATGCATGATACGAAACTAATGCTCCTGGCAAAAGAAAGAGTACATCTAATGAAGAGTGGGAAGAACATGCTTGGCAGAAGACGTGCTGACCAGAACAAGAAGGCATTGATATATGAGTAGGGTAGAGAAAAAGGACCAAACAAGCTGTTAAATTATACCCTGTGGAGGAAAACAAGCTGACTTAGGAAGAATAAAAATAGTAGGGAGATGATTAGTAAATTAAGAGGATAACAGGAAAGATAAAGGAGGGATGTTTGTGGCTTTATGTTTATAGCCATATTCACGTGGTCTGGGTAAAGATAACCTTTTAAATAAAAGGTAAATAATATTTGAAGGTTTTCATTATGACTTAATGGGGATGAGAACCCTGACTGAGGAGATGTATTTGACCCTGAAATCCCAAGTTGGTACTGCTATTGCAAAGATACGATATCACCTAGAGGAACGTGAGGTAGAAACTAAAGAATTGGCCAGTGAATTCCTTGGTAAGAGAAACTCTGGAAAGGGTTAGAAGTGATTCGTTGTCAACACTACCATAGGAAGAAAAAACTGGCATTTTTCAGAAGAAATACATTTAGGTTTCTCCCTGTTCCTTCCACTCAGGCTGACATATCAACAGTTTTCAAACCCAGGGAATGTAGAACACAGTTCAGATCTTGAAGGAGATGAAGTCCAGAGCTTTGTGATAAAGACTATGGTGCAAGAAAAGGATGATGATGATCAACCCCCAAATAGTGGCCACTGGGAACGTGGTAAAAACAGATCTGGAATTAGGTTCTGCATGTCTCAGTGTCTGCCAGGGCTTGATAGGTCAAAATCTAGCATGGAAATACTTTTTTTTAAATTAAGATTTTATTTATTTATTTGACAGAGAGAAACAGCCAGCAAGAGAGGGAACACAAGCGGGGGAGTGGAAGAGGAAGAAGCAGACTCCCAGCAGAGGAGCCTGATGTGGGGCTCGATCCCATAACGCCAGGATCACGCCCTGAGCCAAAGGCAGATGCTTAATGACTGAGCCACCCAGGCGCCCCTAGCATGGAAATTCTGTAACTTTATTTTCCCATAGCTGAGTTTCTATTCTGAATTCTTATTGCTTTCTTAAGAGCAGAAAAATTAGTCTGCTTTTCTCCAGGTAAATATGGTCACATCACATTAATGACTTCTCAGCCTTTTGGGGTATAAACTACATTAAAGTCCGTGATTGCTCAGTTATTTCAGGTTTAAACTCCATCACATTCAAGATTTCTGAAACTCTGTTCACTTACCTCCCCTGCGTTGGGGTTGATTTGCAGGGGATGGGAATAGATCTCTGGCTGCAGTGTCAGAGGAAGGAGGAGGCAACCACTCTCGTCCTCCTTCTTCCTGACGTGCACAATTGGCAAGTCATGATCCTCACTTATGGGTGTCTGTCTCTGCATTTGCTCACATATCGAAGGCCTTACTATGGTCCTGGCAAGGGTGGTCAGTACCACTCTGCTCACAGTCTATAATGCCTCCACTGCCTACCAGCTTTCTCTGTCAGTGTTCTTACCTGCTCAAAGCTAAGGGTGGGGATAAGCTGATCTGTACTTCTCGTGGGGTTGTACGTACAGGACTACTATGACCACTACTACTACTACCTTTTTTTTTTTAAGATTTATTTGAGAGAGAGAGGGTACACAAAAGCAGGGGGAGTGGAAGAGGGAGAGGGAGAGAGAGGATCCTCAAGGAGACTCCCTGCCTGATGCGGGGCTTGATTCCAGGACCTTGAGATGAGGACCTGAGCCAAAATCAACAGTCCACTACTTAATGAACTTGAGCCATCTAGGTGCCCCGTGACTTTTTTTTTTTTAACTTCTGACATCGATTTCTTTCACCTCTGTTTTTTGTCCTTGCCATTGCAGGCAAGGGAACATGGACAGGCTTTTTCTTGCAGAGCTCCAGACATAGCCTTCTAGTCTTGGATATCCAAATAAGAGTCACCTGTAATCCAGATCTAAATAAGGGAACATTGTATACCACTAAGTATACCAATGCCTATTTCCTTGTTTCCTTCTCCCTCCTTTAGTGGCTTTCACCCATTTTTGTTGGCATAGGAAATAAAAAACTTGCTTAGCCTTTTTTTTTCCCTCCACCAAGTTTATCTTAATTAGGCATAATGCTTTAAAGCCAAGAAACTATTTTTCTCCTTTCACCTTGATGACCTTACTTCCTTGAGCAATGCTAAATGGGTATGCTTTATACGTTTAAGATATTAGCATTGAAGAAATAGGTGATGTTTCATATCCTACTACAACAGGTATGTTTTAATCCCAGTTAATTTATATTCTGATAAGTTTATATTAAAGTCATGGACAGGGACGCCTGGGTGGCTCAGTCGTTAAGCGTCTGCTTTCAGCTCAGGTTGTGATCCTGGCACCTGGGATCGAGCCCCGCATCGGGCTCCCTGCTCCACTGGGATCCTGCTTCTTCCTCTCCCACTCCCCCTGCTTGTGTCCTCTCTCTCACTGGCTATCTCTCTCTGTCAAATAAATAAAATCTTAAAAAAAAAAGTCATGGACCATCTTCATGAGCATGCCTGCCTATAAACTTACATATTTCCAGAAGGGCATATTTGTTGGAGAAAAAACAGCCATCTATTCTCTAGAAGCTTCTTGTACCAATAGTGGATTTGCCTTGAAAAAATTATTTTATCTCCTAAATTCTCATTTTTTTCATCTGTAAGACAGGAATAGTATATTGTACCTATCTAATAAAAAATTTCCAATGATTAGAAGTTTATAAAATATTTACATTAGTACCTGAAAAGTGCTAATTCCTGAGTACCTTTCAGCAGTTATTTTCATCGAAATCTTGGGATCTTGGCTCCAAGCACATTGCAGAGTGAAGATAAGAGAAGCATGTAAGTAGTTGAGAGAATATTTATAGACTGCTGGAACAGATCGCTTTTCCTCGTACACACTAACTGTGTAGAGAGTGTTTGACACATAGTAGATGTTTCAAATGAATGCATGACTATTATATCTGGTTTATATATGTACATTTGTTTATGTATTTTCTTCCATGTCTAACAAAGGTAATGGAGCCTAAAAAAGAAGTCATGGAAGGATAACATTTTTAGGAAAGATGTATAAAGAAAATGTTTATTGAATGGTTGGCATTTAGGGTTTCATTGCAATACAATAATCTGTGATATAGTTAAATAGTTTAAGGAAGGATGAATTTGGTGGAGATGTCTGTTTAATATAGACGTAGAATAGTGTTTTTGGTTACATGCAAATGAATGAGACACCAAGAAAATCTCTTAAGCACTAGCTTTCTCATTCTAACTTGAGACTTACGTGGGTCTCAGTGATCTAAGCTGTTGCTGAAATAGTAGAGTTGCTGTGTGCAGATAGAGGTAGATGCTGGCACTAAAGTCCTTTAGCAGACCAGGGTACCCCAGCTAATTACTTTTCCCCCTACTTCGGGAATCCTAGCCATATTGAGGTGGGTGGGGAAAACAGCCATAGTCCTGAAATCTTCCAGGAATGACTTTAAATACAATTATAAGTATCACTGTTTTGTTGATCAGGAGCCTGTTTTCAGGGTCTAAGGAAGAATGATAAGAATTAAAGAATTTCTTTGAAACCATCATGGAGCTTCTTAAGAGGAAGTATAGCAATTAGGATTCTAGGTGCAAGTAACAGGAACTGGCCATGGCTAAAAAATGGATTTGGTAAAATGTTATTGGGAAGCTTGTGGAAACTGTAGGGCAGTGAGAGAAGGTTTGAGATAGGAACTGTAGCCAGGACTGTAACCCAGCTATAGTCCTAGGAACTGTTCAGCACCAGGATAACAGTGATAGGGCTGGTAGAAGTATGTATATCATTGGCCTGGTGAATTGGGAAATACAAAATGAAATCATAAGACAACATGAGATCTTCTTGAAAGTATTTTAAAGCCATAATGCCACTAGATTATATAAAGTTAAATGTATTAAATCAGGGTGATTTTAAACAAATAAAGCAATATGTACTATTACAACTAGTGTAATAAAGTACATACTAAAATTGTTTCCCACCTATAATTTTACTTGGAATATGTAACTTCTATCAGATCTCTATTAAAGGGATATCTTCTGTTAACAATTGGAACTGTATCTTCCAATGCAATAGGATAACTTAGGCGGGGCTATATTATACATGAGGTTCTGTATCCTGATGCTTCACTTAAATAGATGTCTATGATATATTTGATATATGATGTACTTTGGCTTGTATCAGTACATAGAATCCTATCTGATTATTTTGGAGGCTCTGCAGCATTTAATTGTTTAAAAATGACAATTTATTCAACCAATCTACAAATGATACTCAGTTGGGTTGTAATTACAATTTTATACCATGTTTCAGTGAACATTCTCTTTCACATATATGTTAAGTACTTGTGTGAATCTCTATTGGCCAAATTCCTGGGAGTTCAGCTATTGGGGTGCAAGGAGAGGCATGTTTTAAAAACTTGAAATCTGTTACCACTTGGCTTCATGGAATGTTGGTCCACTCTGCAATCACAGTAACAGAATATGAGGGGACCAAATTCCCTATAAGTTGGATGTATTTGCTAGTGTATCAATATTCAGAGAAATCTTACTTTCAGAGATGGCTTACTACATTGATCAAGCTGTTCTGAAGTTTTATTCTCTCAGAACAACTGAAAACAGAGGGACAAGACCTAATCGTATTTTTTATATTCTAGGTCTTCTTCTAAAGCTTTTGTTAATGTCATTTATTAAAAGAATTAAAGTATGGTATGAAACTGTAGGTGGAAAAAAGGGTTAACTTCAAAAATATTGCAGACTGAATAATCTGATAATCATTGTTATTAAATCAGATAAGTGTTTTCTTCAAGAATGACTTAGTGCTTGAAATTTTAGGATAGGTTTTCTTTTTCAGTGAATTTAAAAGAACATTAAAACAAATGTTTTCTTCTATAAAAGGACAAGAAAAAGTCTTAAGAAATTTAACAGTGTTTTATACAAGTCTAATTATTTTCCTTGGAAATAACAAGTTGAGTTGAAACTTTCCTGTCTAATGAAAAAGTAAAGTGTAAAAAAGTAAATGACATAAATAAGGGTTTTACAAATTGTGAAAGAGTAGTTGTATGTCGCATAAAAATAGTTCAGCCTTTTCTCTACATTAAACATTTTTAATACCAGTGGGTAAACTGGCTGCTCATATTGGTTTTTATACATAAATGCAATAATTCCACAAAAATAACTTTGACATTGTGCTGCTGAAATATAATTTTCGTTGATGTAGCCAATTATACATCCCACACAGGAATAAGCATATGTGCTAATTGCATCTGTTTCATTTGCCTTTATATTTTAGCAACAAAAAATGAGAATTTGAGGGGGCACCTGGGTGGCTCAGTTGGTTAAGTGTCTGCCTTCAGCTCAGGTCATTATCCTGGGGTCCTGGGATGGAGCTCTGCATGGGGCTCCCTGCTCAGTGGGGAGCCTTCTTCTCCTCCCTCTGCTGCTCCCTCTGCCACTCTCCCTGCATGTGCTCTCTTGCTGTCTCTAAAATCAATAAAATCTTTAAAAAAAACCCCGAGAATCTGATAAAGAAGAAAATCAACCTGCTCAAGTGGTTACCTCCTCAATTTTGAGTTTGATTTTTCATTTTATCTTAAAAGCAAACATTAGAAAGGTAACAGGTCATTGGTATAAACATTTCAGGAATCTTGGTTGTTACACAGATTGGCACATCTTTTGGGTGCAATTCCTGCAAGGATAAAAATGACACCTACTGAAAAGAGAAGCTGTTTTCAGGGTCACATTATCTGTTCAACACTGTTACAAGCAGGAGAGAAAAGCACGTTCAGGGTTTGTTTTAAATACAATATTGTTTTGAAAAGGACCATGATCATATTGATATCTGTTGGATGTAAATTTTCATCAGGCCATAGTCAGATTTGATGGACTATTCTGGTGTAGTGGAAAGAAATGGACTTGAATTCCATAAGCATCTGGATTATAATTCTGTTTTTTTTTTTTTTTTTTTTTTTTTTTTTTCCCCCTACCAGCTGAGTGACTTTGGTCAACTTGCTGAGCCTTAGTCTCTTTATCTCTAAAATGGAGTTAATAATACCTCCTGCAAAAGGTTGGCGTATTTGTGGGGGAAACACGTAAAGCACTGTAGGCAGTATCTGGAAGGTACTCAGTGTTTGGTCTCCTTTCCTTCCAATATCCACTCTACACCTTGCATGCCAGTGAATCATACATTTTCTTCAGCCTATTAGTATTTTTCTATCTCTACATCAAAGCAGAGATCCTTAGAGACAAATTACTAGATTCTCTGGGAGCCTCAGGAAGGAAATTCAATGAAGCCTCAGGAGTTCTTGGGTTACTATTTGTTTCTCCACAAATCATTTTTATGTACATAATCTTATTGTTCTTAGATGTCATGCTTTAATTTGCTACTTATAGGACCTCTTTATCCAAAACTGCATATCATTTTTATGTTCTTATTATACCAAAGTGTTACTTTAAGAAAGAAGATACTCATTTTTTAAATTCATGAACATTAATAATTGTAGTACAGTGTTAACATAGTTGCAACAGTTGTCTTGCAAGTTATTTCAGCATTGAGATAGGTTTTATTTTGTTCTGTAAATGTTCCACTCTTGATAAGCACCACTGCCCTGTTTATCTGCTGTGTATCAGATTAGTGTTGCTTAGAAAAAGTTGTAACTGTGCAGTGTAGATCCCCTATATACTGGTTTTTCATCAGACTTTCACTTCTTTATTGACCTTTTGTTACATCTTTATAGCATCAGTCAAGAGCCTGCTCAAATATTCTTCACTGTCCTTAAGAACTGAATCCCACCTTTGCCCTGCTTACTCTCAAAAGATCATCTTGCTGCTATGACTTTCAAACTGCCTCTATCCTTTCAATCCATCCTGTGTCCTACTTCATACATCACATGCCTGGTGAACTCAATGAGTGCTTACCATTGAGTGAAGAAAATTTTTCCAAGTGTACCTCCAATCATAATTTGATAAAAAAAAAAAACTTTGGCTTCTTTTTTCTTATTAATGAGGTTGAAGCACTTCAGCGTTGTATTCAAGACCCTCTCCAGATACCTTTTTCTCACTCCTGTAGTGAAATGTAAGGCAGAACTCCATGCAGAAGGATTCTGTAATAGTTTCCGTATTATGACAAGTTGTAAGGTTGTATTTTATGGTCTCCAAAAAAACTATAATACTGTTGCCATTCATCCATACCAACTCAAGCTCTAATGACAAATATAGAAGAAATAATTACCAACAATGTATCTGAGGCTTCATATCTATAGCTTCCTATTGTTAGATTTCAGGTTGTTGTTTTTTTTTTTGTTTGTTTGTTTTTTGGGGTTTTTTTTGGCTAGGTGCCTTCGTATTCTGGTCCTCTATATTGTCTGTATTTATTCTAATGTTGAGGCCAAATCTCACATTTTAAGATAGAAAAACCTTAGTCCCTTTTTAATCAGGAAAGAACTTAAAGAATGTTACAGAATACAGGGCACATGTGAGCACTTATGTACCAGATGGTGTTCCTCTTTCACAAGAACTAGTTCATTTTCCAGGCAATGCAATGATTATTATCCCTGTTTTCTACAGTAGGTCATGGATCCTTTAGGACCTTAAGCCATTTGCTCATTGCCACACAGCCAATAAGTGATGTGAACTCAGATTCTCTTGCCACCAAGTATAAATTTTCTCTTCCACTCATGCTGCAAAATAACTTCCACAAATTCTATAATAGATTACCCACCTAGGAATAGGAGTGGGAAAGCATTAACACTGCAGGTCATGCCCTTCTGATGGTTTTCCTACTATAATTGGAGAGCTGGTGGGTGGCTCTTTAGAAATTTTTCACAGTTGCTCTTTTTTTCTCATACTTGTGCCTCAGTGGGTGACCATTCCTGGCTAAAAGTCTCAACACCGGCCTCAAGAATTCATGCATATGTTGGTCAGTGAGCATACCTGGGTCACTGCTGTCATCATCCCCACTGTATTTGCATTTGGAGTGATGATCTCTAAGCTAAAACTTTGAGAAACGGGTCTGAGCAGTTGTCTTACAATGTCAGTTCTGCAGTCCAGCTCTCTATTTTCCACATAATAGTGTCGCTGCTGTGCTGGAGTGGTTGTTCCTGGGATAAAGACCATATGAAATGATAGCCTGAATATTTTTGCAAGTCATGTTACAAAGGGCTAATCATATATATATATATATATATATACCTCCACACACTAGATTACCTATATGCGTGTACTAGATTGTCAGTATATATACACTAGAAACTAAAAAGAAAGAACAGCTCAATAAAAAATGGGCAAAGGACATGAAAAGACAAATCGCAGGAAAAAGCAGACATAACACTTAATGAAGCATTTGAAAAGATGTTCAACCTCACTAATAATATGAATAAAAATTATTCTGTATCATAGTAATTAACCATTTCTTAACTTTCAAGTTGGGAAAAATACAGAAGTTTGAAAAATCTCTTGGACGTGTGCTTGGAATTTTCATGAGCACAAAATGGTATACCACCTGTGGAAAAATATTTGGCAATATATAACATTACAAATGTCTTAATCCTTAAATGTGATAATCTTCTAAAATTGCTTATTACAAATATACTTCAATAAGTCAAAATTCCATGTGTTCCAGGTTATTCATTGAGTACATACTTGATGCCTAGGTTGTTTCGCAAAAGATCTGGCTGAGTAGACTAATACATCCGGGTAGTAGAATATGATACAATTTTTGAAAAGAATGAAGACACACTATATATTACTGATAAGGAGAGGACATATTCTTACAGAATCATTGGGGAAAAGCAAGAAGCAGAGCAGTGTATGTTGTATGTTGATTCTTGAGTAAAATAAAGGGAGACAAACATTTGTTCTTACAAAGGTAAGACACTTAGGAAAAAATTACCTATACAGGGTGAGAAGGAGCTGATAGTAAGGGAAGCAACACTTCTCTGTATTTTTCCACAGTTGTAACTCAAAGCATGTAATGTATTACCTGTTAAAAATACAACTCAAATTAACAAATCCCTGACATTAAGAGCAAGTACAAACAAATCTACCTGGGTGTTTAATATTACCACATGGAGAGAGGTTTTATTTCCAGCAACATTAGAATATGTATTGTTTTGACTGTACATGTTTAGTGGGGATAGATTCTAAGGACAAAAAGAAATAGAAATATACTTTAAAGTTTCAACTTCATTCAGTAGTTTAATTTCTTTTTGATATTTTGATATAATTATAAATCACAACTGTAAAAAAATAACCCTTCATGAAGTTTTTCTACTGGTAATATTTTCCATAATTATAATATCACAACTAGAAAATTGACATTAACACAATCTACCAGCTTTGTACAGATTCTCCCAGTTTTACATGCACTCCTGTGTGTGGGTTTTGTGATTGTGCACCTACTTTATAGGCATAGTTAGCGTCCTCCCTTATTTGGTAACCACCTAATCTCTCTTCCATCTCTGATTTTGTCCTTCTAGAATGTTAAATAAATGAAATTATAGTGTGTATCTTATGGATTGGCTTTGTAAGAAAAAAAAAACCCAAACAAAAAAACTCAGCATAATTCACTCCAGATACATCCAAGTTGTTTCATGTATGAATAGTTCAGTCCTTTTTATGACTGAGTATTCCAAAGTATGGATATACCACAGTCTGTTTATTCACTGTTGAAGTACATCTGGGTTATCTTTTTTTGGAGGGGAGGGGTCCGTCACAAGTAAATCTGATATGAACATTCATGAGCAAAATTTTGTGAGAATGTGGTTTTCACTTTTTCTGGGATAAATGCCAGGAGAGCAACTCCTGGGTTATATGCTAACTTTATATTTACTTTTGTAAACAAAACAAAACAAAAAACTATCATACTCTTCTGGAGTGGCTTTATCATTTTACATTCCCAGTAGCAATGTGTGAATGATCCAGTTTCTCTACATTCTTTTCAACATAAAAAATTTAGTGTTAATCACTTAATTTATCTTTTAGGCATTCTAATAAATGTATAGTGATATCTTATTGTGATGTTAGTTTGCACTTCCCTAACAGGGAAATTCTCAACCCTGAGATCATGACCTGAGCCGAAATAAAAAGTCGGCCACTTAACCAACCGAGCCACCCACGTGACTCTTTTGCCCATCTTCTAATTTGACTTTTTTTCTGTTGAGTTTTGGGACTTCTTTATATATTCTACATACGAATCCTTTGTTGGTTATGTGGTTTACAAATGCATGCCTTTAGTTTGGAGCTTTTCATCCTCTGTACAGGATCTTTTAGAAAGCAAAGTGTTAAATTTTGATTTAATCCAATTTATCAGTTTTTTCCCCCTCTATGGATCATATTTTGTGTGTGTGTGTGTGTTATGTTTAAGAATTCATCCATCTCAAGGGACTGAAGATTTTGTTTTTTTTCCTAGAGTAATTTTACATTTTACATTTAAATCTATGATCGTTTTGGGTTAACTTTTGTGTAAAAGGTTTAGGTAGATTTTCTTTTTTTTTTTTTAATCTATCTATGGTTGTACAACTCCTGTACTGTTACTGAAAAGGCTTTACTTCCTCTATTGAGTTACTTTTGTACTTTTGTCAAATCAGTTGGGTATAATTACATGGGTCTGTTTCTGGGATCTCAGTTCTGTTTCATTGATCTGTGTGTCCATTCCTCTGTCAATACCATCTGTCTTGATTACTATAGCCAGGTAATGAGTCTTCACTTCGGGTAGAGTGATTTTCCCCCTCCTATTTTTTTGAAAATTCTTTTAGTCTATGCTTTTTTTTTTCCTACAAGTTTTAGAATAGTTTGCATGCTGGGCAGTTTAACTTTTAGAAAGTAATTTGTTAGAATTATACTTTGTTTATACTATTGGATAAAGTAATAAATATATTAAAATAACAGTATTTTAGTGTAAGTTTCAATATATACACAAGAAAAATAAAAGTAAAACATTGTGATCTTGAAATTGCATTACATATATAAGACAGGTGTGAATTTTTAATATATAGCTCTGTCCACTGAAATTACTTCTAAGGAATAATAATCATCCATAGTAACAAGGTAGTGTTCTCTCACACTTTTTTCCTCCTTAGAGAAATGGGGAATTTGAAATGTGGGTCAAGGAAAGTACAAGGTGGTGCTGAGACATCTAATTATGCTAGAAATCAAGGAGGCTTCAAAGATTAATAGAGTCATGTCAAAGAACACAGGAGCCAACTCAAAGGTGCTCCCAATAACCAAAATATATATGAGAGAATAATTATTAAAATTGTTGGAATTATACTGATTCTGCAAGAATCACTGAGAGTGAATGATAGTGGGGGTATGGAGAGACAGAGCGAGAAATTAATTTGTTACCATTTGAAGAGGTTATTAAACTTGTTACTTTGGGGAAAAACATGGAAAGAAGAAGGAAAGATCTAAGCATATTTTCCTGCCTTTGTGTACCTGAATTTCAGGCTTAACAAATAGCCTCACTCTAATTTAGAAAGTGATTATTTTGCAATTTTTATTAGAATCCTTGATTAGGCAAGGATTAGCCATGGTGTTAAAAGCATTGGTTGAAAGGCTGATGGGCAAATGAACATTTGTGTGGTGTCTGTGGTTGGCAGAGTAATCCCTCCTTCGCTCCCCAGGATGTTCCTATCATAATTCCTAGAGCCTGTGAATATGTTACCTTACATAGTAAAAAGGATTTTGCAGATGTGATGGAGTTAAGGGGACTTACAAGGAGAAGGTAGTGGATCAGAGTCAGAGCAAGAGATGTGTTAATAGAAACAGAGGTCAGGGTTCATGAGCAAGGAAGGCAATAGACTTTGGAAGCTGAAAGAGTCAAGCCTTGCTGGACCCATTTTGACCATCTGACTCCAGAACCATAAGATACTGAATTAGTGTCATTTTAGGCTCTTAAGTTTGCCATAATTTGTTGCAGTGGAAAGGTTAACTAACAAATAGTGTCAAAGTTATGCCAGCCAGCTTACTTTCTGCAGTTGAGGGATCAGGTTGTCATTATATTAATTCAGTGGTTTTTCTTATTGCGACTTGAAATTGACCAAGTTCTTAGACTTACTGTCAAGCTAACTGTAAACAGGGTCTAGAGAAATAGGCTAAATGACACTGACAGATCCAGGAAGTGTAAGACAACTGGCCTAAACTCTTTAAGTGGGAAATGAAGAAAGGATAGAGTTGTCATTAACTACATTTGGGAAGACTGAGGACAGAGTTCGTTTGGAAGAGTAGCTGGGGAGATGTTGTGAATGTGTTAAGTTTGGGATACCCACTAGAAATCCAAGTGGTTTTGTTGATAGTTGGACATGTGAATAAATTTAGAGAAGAGACCCAAGATGCATAAATATATGTAGGAGTCGCCAGTGTTTAGTATTTAAAGCCATGAAAAGAGAGGAGATCAAGAAAAGGGAGAATGGGAATTGATGAGAACATGTCTAAGGACAGATCGCTGTGAACAAGAGGGACCAAGAATCTGCCATTTATGTAGGAGGACATCTAGGGGATTGTGGTGTTCAGAAAACCAAATATAGTAAGTGCTGACCAGGAGGGAAGTGATCAGCTATGTCCAATTTTTAACAAATGAGCAGTGACGCCTGTATTTTTGCAACATGCTTTTTCATACAACTTTGTGAGATTGATCCAGGATGATATGTTAAATAAATCTAGTTCATCTACGTTGCTTTAAAATCCATCATGTGAGAATACCTTCTCATTTTTTTTCCCCTATTGGTAACTATTTACTACTTACAAGAAATGCTCTGTGAACATTCTTGTAATATGTCTTTATGCATGTATTAAAGTTTTTATAGAATATGCATAGGGAATTATGGGTTTATAGGTAATGTGTATTTCAACCTAACTATATCCTGCTGATTGCTTTTCAAAGTGATAATATGAAGTTATAGTATCACAAGCAGTATGAAGTTTTTATTCTTCATTAGATATTAATATATTTTTAAAATGTTACCAAATTAATAACTGTGTAATGGAATTTTGTATTTTAATTTGACTTTTCCTTATTAAGAAGGTTGAACATTCTTTTCATATTTGGGTTTCTTCTGTGCTTTGCTCCAACTACCAGTGTATTTTGCCTGTATTTTTATTTGGTTGGTTGGATCATAAAAATTGCAGAGGAGGTATTTATGTACTCTGGATATTCCTTTTGAATATGTGCATTGCAAGGAACTCCTTAGAGTGTGGTTCATAGCTACTCTTCTCATTTCATATAGGGTCATATAAATAGAAATTTTAAGTTTTTGTGTAGTTGAAATATTATTGCCTGTTTCTACATTTATGAAATATAGCTAATAGTGTCTACCTCACATTGTGATGTTGCAATGAAATATGCATACAGAGCACTTCACACATAATTCTAAGCGTTTGGCTTATGATACGATCTGCTTAACTCTTTGTTGTTTTATTGTATACTTTATTATATAAAGAGCTGTTGGGTGAAAGAAAAATAATTATGTGGGAAAGGAATATGAAATAATTATACTGACATACAATTCTAACTGTCCTGTATCAATCTCCTGATCTCTGTAAGGCAATTTCTGGGCTCTCTGTTCTGCTCCAATACCACTCTGGCTTAATTAGTAACTTAATATGGTGGTAAATCTTGTTATTTAGTAGAAATTTTCTCACTTTGATCAGTTTTTTCCCTCTCAACATTGGTTGGTGTTTTGTGCCTTTTTTCTCCACAATATGAATTTTAAAATAAAAGTGTCCACTTTGTGTGTGTGTGTGTGTGTGTGTATGTGTGTGTATAACAGTCTGAAAAAATGATTTATGTGCCAAAGATGGAAATTCATTGTTTGATAATGCAAATAAATCAGTACCAGTTACTACAACTTTGCATGTGGATTAGACAGAAATACCGGACATTAAGGACAATAAAGTTGGAGGAAAGACTGAAACTTTTGTGAAATGATTTTAGGTTGCCATCATGCAATCAGCTTTTTTTTAATTAGCATTTCAGGTATAAACAGAAACATTGAAAGATCCAAAAATATAGTAGTTATACTATTCAGAATATCCTATAAAAAATTATGTCAGCTGAGTGACTAACAATTTACATAAACTGATTTTTTTAGCCTATAATTGTTACACCATTAAAAATACATTAAAATGTTATTTTAAGGCAACAATCAATTTAATGTATAAACAGTGATCTAATATGACCCCAAAATTAAGAGCAGAAACTGAAGGAGTGGGGCGCCTGGGTGGCACAGCGGTTAAGTGTCTGCCTTCAGCTCAGGGCGTGATCCTGGCGTTATGGGATCGAGCCCCACACAGGCTCTTCTGCTGTGAGCTTGCTTCTTCCTCTCCTGCTCCCCCTGCTTGTGTTCCCTCTCTCACTGTCTGTCTCTATCTCTGTCAAATAAATAAATAAAATCTTTAAAAAAAAAGAAAGAAACTGAAGGAGTTATCAAAATTCAGTATTGAATTTTTTCCTTCAGATTTTGAGGAAATTATGACTCCTTCCCTTCATGCATATCGTTTAGGAGGGTAGAACATCACATAGAACTTAAAAACAATTAATAGATAATACCTTGTCAGCGAAGGTTGATCAAAATGTTTTTGTGACATTTTGAAGAATATTAAACACATTAAACTTTTCAAAATTTCTGTAGCCATAGTTTAGAAGAAGGTGATCTTCAAAGGAGTTAAGATGGCGGAGGAGTAGGGGACCCCTTTTTCAGCTGGTCCCCTGATTTGAGCTGTATAGGTACCAGACCAGCAGGAACACCCATGGAATCAGCCTGAGACGCAGGAAGATACATCTGGACCTCTACAAATGAACATCTCCAGCGCTGAGTATTGAGGTACAAAGTGGGGAGCCCTGAAAACGTGCACAGATATCAGAAGATAAGCAGAAGGGGGAGGGAGCCACCGTGTCAGGGACCTGGGAAACGGTAGCCACCTGCAAGGGGGAGCGGGTGGACCGTGGACCCACACCCTTGAGACAGCAGACTGAGACCCTGAGCTGGGGGCGCGCGCTACCAAGCATCTCACGGAACTCCGGAATTCTGGTGTGCTCACTGAATCCAGACTGAGACCGGGAGCTCCAGGAGCGTGCAGGGGCGGCTGGCGGCTGGCGGGCCACCTGCATGGGGGAGCAGGCGGACTCACGGTCGGCACCCGCGAGACACCAGGCTGAGACCGGGAGCTCCAGGAGCGCGCGTGGGGCGGTTGGCAACTGGCGGCTGGTGGGGTTAGAAACACAAAGGACAGAGACACGTCAGCCGTGGAAGTGAGGGCTGGGATGCCGGGTGTGGGGCGCACAGCCTGGGATGCTGCAGGATTGAGCAGCACCAACTGAAACGGAGTTAAAGTGGCCAGAACATCAGTGGAGAACGGTCCGCGATCCCTCTGTTCTGAGACAGAGGCTGAATTTCGGCCGCTGCTGCTCTGACTCTCAGAAGAGGCACAGCAAACTACCAGGGAAAGCCGCCAGAGAACAAAAGCCGGGAAATACCGGCTCACAGGGTGCCCATCCCCATCTCCCCTTGCAGGGGACACGGAGACTCTACCCAAACAGGGTTTCCTGAGTACCGGCGTGGCAGGCCCCTCCCCCAGAAGGCAGGCTGAAAAATCAAGAAGCCCACAACCCGGAGCACCTGAGTGGTGCAGTCATTAAGTGCCTGTCTTCGGATTAGGGTGTGATCACAGCATTCCAGAAAAGAGTCCCTCATCGGGCTTCTCCGCTGGGAGCCTGCTTCTTCCTCTCTCACTCCCCTGCTTGGGTTCCCTTTCTTGCTGACTGTCTGTCAATCTCTCTCAAATAAATAAATAAAATCTTTAAGGAAGAAGCCCACATCCCTAAGATCTCTATAAAACAAGGGTGCACGGCCTGGGTCCCAGTCAATAATTTGGACTCTGGACAACCCCGCAATCTCTCCTCATCAGAATGATGAGAAGGAGAAGTCCCCCCCAACAAAGAAAAGCTAATGAGTCTGTGGCCTCTGACACAGAATTAATACATATGGATGTATCCAAATTATCAGAAATGGAATTCAGAGCAACAGTGGTCAAGATGATGAGTAGACTTGAAAAAAGTATTAACGAAAATGTTACTGAGAATATAGATTCCCTAAGGGCAGAAATGAGAGCGAATGTGACAGAAATTAAAAATTCTATGAGCCAAATGCAGTCAAAACTAGAGGCTCTGACGGCCAGGGTCACCGAGGCAGAGGAACGCATTAGTGAATTGGAGTATGGGTTAGTAGAAGAAAAAATGAAAGTAGAAGCTGGTCTTAAAAAAATCCACGCCCACGAATGTACATTACGGGAGATACTGACTCTATGAAACGATCCAATGTCAGAATCATTGGCATCCCTGAGGGGGTGGAGAAAAACAGACGTCTAGAAGAGATATTTGAACAAATTGTAGCTGAAAACTTCCCTAATCTAGCAAGGGAAACAAGCATTCGTGTCCAAGAGGCAGAGAGGACCCCATCCAAGCTCAACCAGGACAAACCTACGCCACGGCATGTCATAGTGCAATTCGCAAATATTAGATCCAAGGATACAGTATTGAAAGCGGCCAGGGCAAAGAAATTTCTCACGTACCAAGGCAAAGGTATCAGGATTACGTCAGACCTGTCTACAGAGACCTGGAATGAGAGAAAGGCTTGGGGGGGCATTTTTAAAGCTCTTTCAGAGAAAAACATGCAGCCAAGGATCCTTTATCCAGCAAAGCTGTCATTCAGAATTGATGGAGAAATAAAGACGTTCCAAAATCGCCAATCATTAACCAATTTCGTAACCACGAAACCAGCCCTACAGGAGATATTAAGGGGGGCTCTATAAAGGTAAAAAGGCCCCAAGAGTGATACAGAGCAGCAAGTCACAACCGATACAAAGACTTTAAAGAGAAATGGCATCATTAAAATCATATCTGTCAATAATCTCTATCAATCTAAATGGCTTAAACTCTCCCATAAAACGCCACAGGGTTGCAGATTGGATAAAAAGACATGACCCATCCATTTGCTGTCTACAAGAGACTCATTTTGAACCCAAAGATGCATTCAGACTTAGAGTAAGGGGATGGAGTACCATCTTCCACGCAAATGGACCTCAAAAGAAAGCTGGAGTAGCAATTCTCATATCAGATAGACTGGATTTTAAACTAGAGGCCATAGAGAGAGATACAGAAGGGCACTATATTATTCTTAAAGGAAGTATTCAACAAGTGGATATGACAATTATTAATATATATGCCCCCAACAGGGGAGCAGCAAGATACACAAGCCAACTCTTAACCAAAATAAAGAGACATATAGATAAGAACACAGTAATAGTAGGGGACCTCAACACCCCACTATCAGAAATAGACAGAACACCCTGGCAAAAACTAAGCAAAGAATCAAAGGCTTTGAATGCCATACTCGACGAGTTGGACCTCATAGATATATATAGAACACTACACCCCAGAACCAAAGAATACTCATTCTATTCAAATGCCCATGGAACATTCTCAAGAATAGATCATGCTCTGGGACACAAAACAGGTCTCAGCCAATACCAAAAGATTGAAATTATCCCCTGCATATTCTCAGACCACAACGCTCTGAAATTGGAACTCAACCACAAGGAAAAACCTGGAAGAAACTCAAACACTTGGAGGCTAAGAACCATCCTGCTCAAGAATGACTCGATAAACCAGGAAATCAAAAAACAAATTAAACAATTTATGGAGACCAACGAGAATGAATACACAACGGTCCAAAACCTATGGGATACTGCAAAGGCAGTCCTAAGGGGGAAATACATAGCCATCCAAGCCTCACTCAAAAGAATAGAAAAATCTAAAATGCAGTTTCTATATTCTCACCTCAAGAAACTGGAACAGCAACAGAGGGACAGGCCTAACCCACTGACAAGGAAGGAGTTGACCAAGATTAGAGCAGAAATCAATGAATTAGAGACCAGAACCACAGTAGAGCAGATCAACAGGACTAGAAGCTGGTTCTTTGAGAGAATCCATAAAATTGATAGACCACTGGCAAAACTTGTCCAAAAACAAAGAGAAAGGACTGAGATTATTAAAATTATGACTGAAAAGGGAGAGGTCACGACCAGCACCATTGAAATTGCAAGGATTATTAGAAACTTTTATCAACAGCTATATGCCAAAAAACTAAACAATCTGGAAGAGATGGAGGCCTTCCTGGAAACCTATAAACTACCAAGACTGAAACAGGAAGAAATAGATTTCTTAAATAGGCCAATTAACTATGAAGAAATTGAGTCAGTGATAAACAACCTTCCAAATAATAAAACTCCAGGCCCAGACGGTTTTCCTGGGGAATTCTACCAAACATTCAAAGAAGAAATAATACCTATTCTCCTAAAGCTATTTCAAAAAATAGAAACAGAAGGAAAGCTACCAAACTCATTCTATGAGGCTAATATTACCTTGATCCCCAAACCAGGCAAAGACCCCCTCAAAAAGGAGAATTACAGACCGATTTCTCTAATGAATATGGATGCCAAAATCCTCAACAAGATCCTTGCTAATAGAATCCAACAGTACATTAAAAGGATTATCCATCATGACCAAGTGGGATTCATACCTGGGATGCAAGCATGGTTCAACACTCGCAAATCAATCAATGTGATACATCATATCAACAAGAAAAGACTCAAGAACCATATGATCCTCTCAATTGATGCAGAAAAAGCATTTGACAAAATACAGCATCCTTTCCTGATTAAAACCCTTCAGAGTGTAGGAATAGAGGGTACATTTCTCAATCTCATAAAAGCCATCTATGAAAAGCCTACTGCAAGCATTATTCTCAATGGGGAAAAGCTGGAAGCCTTTCCCTTAAGATCAGGAACACGACAAGGATGCCCACTCTCGCCACTATTATTCAACATAGTACTAGAAGTCCTTGCAACAGCAATCAGAAGACAAAAAGGGATCAAAGGTATCCAAATCGGCAAAGAAGAAGTCAAACTGTCTCTCTTTGCAGATGACATGATACTCTATATGGAAAACCCAAAGGAATCCACTCCCAAACTATTAGAAGTTATAGAACAATTCAGTAAGGTGGCAGGATACAAAATCAATGCCCAGAAATCAGTTGCATTTCTATACACGAATAACGAGACTGAAGAAAGAGAAATTAGGGAATCCATCCCATTTACAATAACACCAAAAACCATACGTTACCTTGGAATTAACTTAACCAGAGACGTAAAGGACCTATATCCTAGAAACTATAGATCACTTTTGAAAGATATTGAGGAAGACATAAAAAGATGGAAAAATATTCCATGCTCATGGATTGGAAGAATTAACATAGTTAAAATGTCCATACTACCCAGAGCAATCTACACTTTCAATGCTATCCCGATCAAAATACCGAGGACATTTTTCAAAGAACTGGAACAAATAGTCCTTAAATTTGTATGGAACCAGAAAAGGCCCCGAATCTCCAAGGAACTGTTGAAAAGGAAAAACAAAGCTGGGGGCATCACAATGCCGGATTTCGAGCTGTACTACAAAGCTGTGATCACAAAGACAGCATGGTACTGGCACAAAAACAGACACATCGACCAATGGAACAGAATAGAGAACCCAGAAATGGACCCTCGGCTCTTTGGGCAACTAATCTTTGATAAAGCAGGAAAAAACATCCGGTGGAAAAAAGACAGTCTCTTCAATAAATGGTGCTGGGAAAATTGGACAGCTACATGCAAAAGAATGAAACTTGACCACTCTCTCACACCATACACAAAAATAAACTCCAAATGGATGAAAGACCTCAATGTGAGACAGGAATCCATCAAAATTCTAGAGGAGAACATAGGCAACAACTTCTATGACATCGGCCAGAGCAACCTTTTTCACGACACATCTCCAAAGGCAAGAGAAATAAAAGATAAAATGAACTTATGGGACTTTATCAGGATAAAGAGCTTCTGCACAGCCAAGGAAACAGTCAAAAAAACTAAGAGACAGCCCACGGAATGGGAGAATATATTTGCAAAGGACACCACAGATAAAGGACTGGTATCCAAGATCTACAAAGAACTTCTCAAACTCAATACACGAGAAACAAATAAACAAATCATAAAATGGGCAGAAGATATGAACAGACACTTTTCCAATGAAGACATACAAATGGCTAACAGACACATGAAAAAATGTTCAAAATCATTAGCCATCAGGGAAATTCAAATCAAAACCACACTGAGATACCACCTTACGCCAGTTAGAATGGCAAAGATAGACAAGGCAAGAAACAACAATTGTTGGAGAGGATGTGGAGAAAGGGGATCCCTCCTACATTGTTGGTGGGAATGCAAGTTGGTACAGCCACTCTGGAAAACAGTGTGGAGGTCCCTTAAAAAGTTAAAAATTGAGCTACCCTATGACCCAGCCATTGCACTACTGGGTGTTTACCCTAAAGATACAGATGTAGTGAAAAGAAGGGCCATATGCACCCCAATGTTCATAGCAGCATTGTCCACAATAGCCAAATCATGGAAGGAGCCGAGATGCCCTTCAACAGATGACTGGATTAAGAAGATGTGGTCCATATGTACAATGGAATATTACTCAGCTATCAGAAAGAACGAATTCTCAACATTTGCTGTAACATGGACGGCACTGGAGGAGATAATGCTAAGTGAAATAAGTCAAGCAGAGAAAGAGAATTATCATATGATTTCTCTCATCTATGAAACGTAAGAACTAGGATGATCAGTAGGGGAAGAAAGGGATAAAGAAAGGGGGGGTAATCAGAAGGGGGAATGAAACATGAGAGACTATGGACTATGAGAAACAAACTGAAGACTTCAGAAAGGAGGAGGGTGGGGGAATAGGTTAGACTGGTGATGGGTAGTAAGGAGGGCACGTATTGCATGGTGCACTGGGTGTTATATGCAACTAATGAAGCATCGAACTTTGCATCAGAATCCGGGGATGTACTGTATGGTGACTAACATAATATAATAAAAAATATCATTAAAAAACAAAAGAAGACAAGGTGATCTTCAAATGGAAACCAATTCATAACTTCTTGTTCAGCCTTTATATTTATGTATTAATATTCATTTTAAATGTAAATTAACTATAGGCTTTGCTTTCGTAACAAAGTATAACTTGGATACAATGAACTACACATACTGAAAATGGACAGTTCCACGAGTTTTGACAATGCACACACCTGTACCACCACCATTACAATCAAGATACCATACGTTTCTATTACCCCTAAAAGGTTTTGTGCCTTTTTGCAATCCCTTACTCCCTCTACCCCTGTACCCAGGTAACCACTGACTTGAGATGAGAACCAGTATAAGCAGTGTATCTTATATGGCCCTCAAATTAAGAGCATAAACTGAAGGAGTCATCAAAATTCAATACTGAATGTCTAGAAGCTCAATGGTAGCTATCCTCTTTAGGCCAGGGTTGATGGTAGGACATGCTATTATAAGACTGGATTCCCTGATTGATAGTATGGATGATAGGATCCCAAAATAAGCATGATGGCAGCTCTTCACCATCTAAAACATGTTGGGGGCATTTATCATAATGGGTGGCAAAATATAAATAATAGGTGTCACTAGGAGTGAGGTAAGTAGCCTATGAGTAAAATCTGTTACTGTAGGGATGGCCAGGTTCATGGTTCCAAAACTACCTCAATCCAAGGTAGTAAATAAAAAATAGTATCTCATTCTGGAAGGTCGGTGGCAGAAATGTCAGAGATGAGTGCCATCACCATATGCACTGTAAGAACGTGCAGATAATGGTCCTTATCATATCCTCAATTGACAAATTTTATCCCTGTGAAAACTGGATCCTGGAAGTGGCAGTGAACCCCCCCAAATTCAACCAAATAGTAGCTCCAATGGCAACTTTTGCACCAGATGTGATGGTATGTTTGCTGTAGACTTATGGTAGGTATATAGTAACTGATCTAGTGAATGCATTCTCTGCCACGCTTCTCAAGGAAGATGATCAAAAGTAGTTTGTATTTATGGGGATGGACAAGACTAAGCATTTATAGTCTTGCCTATGGTCATGTTAACTCTGATGATTTCTATTGAAATATAGTTTTAAAAGATTTGGACTGTCTAGACATTCTGTAAAATACTACTTTGGTCTATTGTATCAATGACATTGGGTTAATTGAACCAGATTAGTAAGAAAGGGCAAGTATATTGGATGCCTTGGATTTCTAGTGGGTAGGTTTTCTAGAAGGTAGGTAGAAAAACAGATTTTCTAGAGGGCAAAAAGATAAACCCTGTGGAGGTTCAGATGCTTGGTCCATCAGTGAAGGGATGTTGTTAGGAATCTAGTCGTCTGGATCATGCTGGGATTTCTTTACAAAAGAAAAGGACAAATTGTTGCATGCTTTACCTTGTATTCATAAGAAATAAGCACACTGCCTGCTGGGCATTTATGTTCTGAATACTGACTTTTCTATGCTTGGGAATACTTCACTGATTCATTTATCAAGTGACATTGATGACTGTCTACTTTGAGCTGAGCCTTAAGTAGGAAAAGGCTCTTATCAGATTTGGTCTGTGATACAAACAGCCCTGTGACTTGGAATGTACAACCCAGTGGACACGTACTATTATAGTTTCTGTGGTGGGAAAGGGAGTTTGTGTCAAGCTTCAATGGGAAAATCAAAATGTATACCCTTATTGTTTTGAAAGCCATATCATCTATAGCAGAGAATTCTACCACTGGCTATAAGGATTCCTCTATCCCCATGTGGATATAGATGTGATATGAGTGGAAAGTGCTGACAAAAACCAAGTATGCATGTCTTTTCCCAAATCTGTTTAGTGAAGTCACATCGGTAGCTTGAAGTCAACCACAGTGGAATATTTATACCAGGGAAACTGGAAATGCTATATTATCAGGCCTTCTTTGATCTGGAGAGCCATTTTATATATCTATGTATTTATTTTAAAGTTTTTAATTCCAGTTATTCAACACACAGTGTAATGTTAGTTTCAGGTATATAATATAGTAATTCAACACTTCCATACATCACCCTGTGCTCATCATGATGCATGTACTCCTTGATCCCCACCACCTATTTAACCACATCCCCCTACCCACTTCCCCTCTGGTAACTGTCAGTTCTCTATAGATTTGTTTCTTGATTTGTCTCTCTCTCTCTCTTTTTTTCTTGATTGTCTATTTTCCCCCCCTTTACTTGTTTGGTTTCTTAAATTCCACATATGAATGAAGTCATGGTATTTGTCTTTCTCTGACTTATTTTGCCTAGTATTATATTCTCTAGCTACATCTGCATTGTTGCAAATGGCAAGATTGATTTTTTTTATGGCTGAGTAATAGTCCATTGTGTGTGTGTGTGTACACATCTTTATCCATTCATCAATTTATGGACACTTGAGTTGCTTCCATATCTTGGCTATTGTAAATAATACTGCTATAAAATCAAGGGTGCATGTATCCCTTTATTTACAGCTATAGCTGTACATGCTAGGTACTCTTTAAGATTTTTTTTAGATTTATTTATTAGAGCACACAATCAGGGAGGGAAGGGCACAGGGAGAGAGAAGCAGACTCCCCTCTGAACAGGGAGCCCGATGGTGGGGCTTAATCCCAGGACCCTGGGACCTTGACCTGAGCCAATGGCAGACACTTAACCGATTGAGCCACCCAGGTGCCCCTGCTTGTTACTCTTTAAAACCGTGATCAGTCTCTGTTTCTTTTGCTAGTATCTCTATCTTTGGTTGTTCAGTAGCTGTTTAGTCAGCCCTAAGGAATTGTTTTATTAATAGGTGTGATTTGGTGTGTTCTGTGGAGGAGGTGAGTTCACAGTCTTCCTTATCACCATCTCGAACTGGAAAAACTGCATCTCAGGTAATGTCTTCTAAAGCAAAGATGGTTTTGATGAAGTACTATTTATTACTATTTTTCTTCTATGATTCCAAGAAATCTTGATTATATGAAATTGTGGAGATACTTTTCCCCCCATATAACAGTTGTAGCTTTTTTATTTAGTTCTCTGATCCATTTTGAATTATAATTTTTACATGGAATAATATAGGGGTTGATTTTCTTTTTATACAGATATGAAGTTATTCCAGAATTATTTATTTAGAAAAATATTCTTTTCCCCACCGAAATACCTTTGTCAAAATATGAGCTAACCATTTATGTGAGGCCTCTTTATGAACTTTTCTGTTTTAATGCTTTCTAAGTCCATCCTTATGTCAATACCACACTTTGTTGGTTATTTTAGCTTTAGAGAAAGTCTTGAAATCAGAAAATGTGAGTGCTACAACTCTGTTCTTTTAAAACAATAGTTTGGCTATTCTAGGTTCATCATTTCCATATAAATATTGATACCAGTTTACCAGTTTCCTCCAAAAATGCCAATTGGAATATTGATCGTGAAGGTGCGGTATATACATACAGTGAAATAATACTCAGCCATAAAGAGATCTTGTAATTTGCAACAACATGGGTGGACCTACAGGGTATGATGCTAAGTGAAGTAAATCAGAGAAGAAAGTTTTTTAAAAAATCACTTTCAGCAGAATTTTTATCATAATATTCAGTCTTCTAATTCATGAATGTGATGCACATCTCCATTTTTTTTTTTTAGGCCTTTAATTTCTCTCAGCAGTGTTTTATAGTTTTCAACATACAACTCTTGTACCTCTTTTGTTAAATTCATTCCTAAATACTTCTAATTGCAAAAGTTTATTAAAAATTCAATTTCTAGTTTATTTCAGAGATATAGAGTTAAAGTAGATTTAAAATATTTACTTTGTATCTTTGATTTTTAGTAAATTCATTTATTATATCTAGTATTTTTATTCTAATAGATTCATTAGGATTTTTTTTTTACAGAGGCCATCATGTTTCTTAATGAGAACAATTTTAATTTTTCTTTACTATTTATTTCTTTTGCCCTAATGAACTTGCACAGCATTGACTATAATAATAAACGGAAGTGATGAGAGCCTTTGTGAACTTAGGGGAAGCCATCTTTCCTTGTCTCCATTTTAGAGTAAAAGCGTTCATTTCTCCATGAAGTATATTACTTATAAGCTTTTTGCAGATGCTTTTCATCAGGTTGAGGAAGTTCCTTTTATTATGCACTGAGTTTTTTAAAAACACAAATAGGAATTGAACTTCATCAAGTGCTTTTTTTATATGTGAAAAACATTTTTTTCTTCTTTATTCTGTTAATGTAAACTAGATTTTTCAAATGCTTTAGTTTAACAACCTTTTATTCTTGGGCTGAATTCCATGTAGTCACAACCTACCATCCATGTCTATATTGTTTGATGTCATTTACAAGTATGTTATTATTTTTGTCCATGTTTATGAGCATTACGCTCATAGTTTTTATCAGCATTACGATAGGCTAATAAAGCAAGCTGTTAAATGCTTTCCCTATTTTCTGAAGGAGTTTCTATAAAATTATATTCTTTCTTTACCTCTATTTATAGAATTCAGAACAAAACCTTCAGGCCCAAAAGCTTTCACAAATGAAAGATTTTTAAAGTAAATATATTGAATAGGTTTTATTTGTACAGTCATTAAGATTTTTTTTAAAATTTTATTTTTAAGTAATCTCTACACCCAATATGGGGCTCATTCTCAACCCTGAGATCAAGAGTTACATGCTCCACCGTAGAGCCAGCCAGGTGCCCCATGTGTAGCCATTAAGATTTAAGATAATCATGTGCAAGTTTGGTAAGTTGTATTTTTCAAGGAATTTGTCCATTCTCTATAAGTTACCAATAGCATACAGTTGTTTATAATAATCTCTTACCTAGTTAATGAATTTCTTTAGCATTTATTGTAGTTCAGGCATTTACACAATATATTCTTTCAGCTTATTTTTTGCTAATGTTAATTTGATATGGAATTTTGGGTTGACAGTTTTTTCTTTTCAAGACTTTAAAGATGTTCTATAGTCTCTGACCCCCTGTGTTTGTTTGTTTCTTTTTTCTTTTTTTTTTTAAAGATTTTATTTATTTATTTGACAGAGAGACAGCCAGCGAGAGAGGGAACACAAGCAGGGGGAGTGGGAGAGTAAGAAGCAGGCTCCCAGCGGAGCAGGGAGCCTGATGCAGAGCTTGGTCCCAGGAACTTGGGATCAGGCCCTGAGTTGAAGGCAGATGCTTAACGACTGAGCCACCCAGGGGCCCCATGGCCTCCTATGTTTCTAATGAATGTTGGTTACCATTTGCTTGTTGTTCCCATGTATGTAAAACAGTATCATTTTTTAATCCAGTTCTACTTGTGAGAAGTTGGCTCTTTTTTCTAGGGTGAAGTCCTTTGAGTGCCATTTCAATACACAGAGTAGTGTGGCAGAGATCCCACCCTTGGTGGACACTAGACAACGTTGTCTCCTGGGATATCAAGACTCTCAGAACTACTGCTCTTATTTGTAGTCGCTGTATCTGAATGGAAACCACTGAGGAAAATGTAACGTGAAAATTCAGGTTTACCTCCTTGCATTCCTTCCTGTTTTTTCTTGGCTCTTGATCCAGTAGGTCTCCACTTTGATGCTTTAGCTCTTAGCTCTTTGATGTGCTTTTATGCTTATCTTTCTTATGTACTTGCCTTTAGTGGAGGATTGGTTCAAATGACATAGTCACCCATTACTAAAAGTGGAAATCTTGCTTGTACTTTAGTGCATCTACATAATATTGGTTCTCCACTTAAATATTTATTTATTTATTTTTTTATTATATGTTAGTCACCCTACAGTACATCGTTTTTGATGTAGTGTTCCATGATTCATTGTTGCGTATAACACCCAATACTCCATGCAATATGTGCCCTCCTTAATACCCTTCACCGGGCTAGCCCATCCCCCCACACCCCTCCCTTCTAAAACCCTCAGTTTGTTTCCCAGAGTCCATAGTCTCTCATTGTTCATTTCCCCCTCTGTTTATCCCCCCTCTTTGTTTTTCCCTTCCTTCTCCTAATGATCTTCCTACTATTCCTTATGTTCCACAAATGAGTAAAACCATATAAGAATTGTCTTTCTCTGCTTGACTTATTTCACTTAGCATAATCTCCTCCAGTCCCATCCATGTTGCTGCAAATGTTGGGTAATCATTCTTTCTGATGGCTGAGTAATATTCCATTGTATATATGGACCACATCTTTATCCATTCGTCTGTTGAAGGGCATCTCAGTTTCTTCCACAGTTTGACTATTGTGGACAATGCTGCTATGAACACTGGGGTGTATGCGGCCCTTCTCTTCACTACGTCTGTATCTTTGGGGTAAATACCCAGTAGTGCAATTGCTGGGTCATAGGGTAGCTCTGTTTTTAACCTTGATTTTTAAGCAGAGGAGCAGCAAAAGGACACAGCACGACTGGGTTTTATCACCTGGCTGGACTCAAAGACGGAAGGAAGGCTACATACTGGGAGTAAGATCATAGGGAAATTATAAAAATGGTAAAGAGGAAGTGTTAGAGAAGAATTAACACTTGAAAAACTTTTAAGAAGTTACTTGATCTTCTAACTACATTATAGTTACATATCAGTAAAAGATTTATCAATTCTACATTCTGACATACTATATTTGCTATTTTATGCTTAATACAATTCCTTTAAATTGTGTCCAAAGTCAATAGCCATTCTATCTATAAATTATTTAGCTAGAATTTTAGGATCTGTTCAGTCTGGAGTAACCTCAAAGAGCATATGGAGAGTGTTCGTTTAGTAATGTAGGGCACCTGGCACAAAATATGTGTAGAATGCTGCCTTAATGCACTCTGCAGAGCTTCTAAGTAAAACCTTTGTTACTCGATAAACAGGAAGCATATGTTACCTTACGAAAGTAACTAAAAATTAGGCAACCTGTAAAGTAAGAATTCCTATGACAAAAAGACTAGCATTCGCACGCAAGAGCAAGATTCTCATTCATTTTTATTTTTCCAAGTTCCTGACATGGAGAACTGTGAATGGTGAGTGTTCAATATATGTTGATGAAATATTTTGATTGAAGAAAAATGAATGAATTATGGTGTTAGATAAATATGGTGTTCATTTTTAGCCACTTTTATTATCTTATATATACCAAAGTTATTAAAATATTCACAATAATATTTGTAAATTAAGGAAACTGAGTCTTGAAATATCTATTAAAAGGCAATACTTATACCTAGCTTAGAAAGTACAAAGTAAGAATGAGAAATAAAATTGCTACTTTATTGTTTCCCATTATTATATTTTACCTAGGTGAAAACAGCTGCTTTGTAACTCATCTACTTAAATTAATCATGCCCTCCTCCAGTCCATTCTCAGCCGAGGAGCTGGCACAATCAACTAAAAATCCAGTGAAAATCCTGTGCTACTCAAAGTCCTCTGGTTTTTCCCTATGGCCGAAGAATAAAGCCCAGAAATCTTGGAACTAATGGAGATCCTCCACAGTCTGTCTTTATCTTCACCAGATCCGATGGTAATGTAATAACTTGACTGAGACCAGGGATGACCAGATTAAACATGATTTCTGGGTGTGTCTGTGACAGTGTTTCCAGATGAAGTTAGCATTTGAATTGGTGAACTGAAGAAAGCAGATTGCCCTTCCTACTGTGGGTAGTCCAAATCCAAATCCTATATATGCAGAGGTGAAAATTACATCCTGAATTTTGTTTCTCTGGAGAACCCTGACCAACACAACTAAGAATCCATATTCCTATCTTACTAACCAGTTCTCCACAGAAAGCTCCTTGCTCTTTTTTCTGCAGTGTATAGCACAATGTATCTGCCCTGGAATAGTCACCCTTCCAGATCTATTCTTTTTCAAAGATTTTATTTGAAAGAGAGAGAGAGAGAGTGAGAGAGTGTGAGTGTGAGCATGAGCAGGGGGAGGGGCAGAGGGACAAGCAGGCACCCGGCTGAGCATGGAGCCGAAGTGGGGCTCCATCCCAGGACCCTAAGATCATCACCTGGCTGAAATTAAGAGCCAGATGTGTAACCGACTGAGCCCCTCATCAGCCCTCCCCGGGATCCGTTATCTCCTTACCTACTTACTCCTTTTCTGACTCATTTGATTAAATATTATCTTTCAAGTTGATTTTTCTTTCCTTCTTTTTTTCTTTCTTTTCTAACTTAACTGCCACTGGGAAAACTTAGGAACCCCTTGATACTGGGCTGGGTATTTGTCTTATGTAGGCCTTCTGGCACTCTGAGTTTCATTTGATTTGAGCATTGAACATGGGACACTCATGCTTCTTATTTGTACTCCGCTTACCAACTCTAATGTATGCTTATATACCTAGTGTAGTCCCTGATCCTTGATATGTGATGAATAATTAATAAATGAAAAAAATGATACTTGTAATAATCAAGGTACTATTATTGGTGTATAACAGGTGTCAAGGAGGCATGCCTGGGAGGCTCAGTCAGTTGAGTGTCCTACTCTTGATTTTGGCTCAGGTTGTGATCTCAGGGTCATGGGATTGAGCCCTGCATTGGGCTCCATGCTGAGAGTGGAGTCTGCTTGTCCTTTTCCCTCTGCTTCACCCCCATTGCTTGTGTTCTCTCTCAAATAAAATCTTAAAAAAAATAAGAGGTGTCAAGGATAAGGTGCATTTGAATTTTAGGTTTATAAACTATTAGAAGCACTTTTATAATAATCACTGCAGAAGGGAAATAATAGAGATATTGTTTAAAAAAAACAACAAAAAATTTTTCCCCAAATAATGTTATTCTGAGCTTTTTGTAGCACATGAGTTATTGAAATCTAAAGGCCAAAAAAATAAAAAAAAAGCAAGCACATTTCACCTTCAGTAATATCTAACATAAGTTAAATTTATAAACTATAATTTCTTAAACTAAATTTTACAATTGTGTTAATTATTATTTGTACCAATATTAAAATTTTATTTCGGATAGGTAAAGTTAGTGTCTTGTAAGTAAAACAATCTGATAGCAAGAGAATCACGGAAGTTTACCTTGAAGGGCAGCAAACTGCAGCAGGGAAACCGGTCATTTCTAAAGTAAGCTCACAGAAGATCCTATTTATTTATTTATTTATTTATTTATTTATTTATTTAAAGATTTATTTATTTATTTATTTATTTATTTATTTATTTATTAGACAGAGACAGCCAGCAAGAGAGGGAACACAAGCAGGGGGAGTGGGAGAGGAAGAAGCAGGCTCCTAGTGGAGGAGCCTGATGTGTGGGGCTCGATCCCGGAACGCCGGGATCACGCCCTGAGCCAAAGGCAGATGCTTATCGACTGCGCCACCCAGGTGCCCCAGAAGATCCAATTTAATCTTGTTTGACATATTTACTTTTGTTGATTAGGTGATAGGTCTTTTTAAAAAAAATTTTGTGTCTTGAGTTACTAGCCGAGAGAAGGAAATTACAATTCAGTGTCTCAATCAATGATACTTCTGTAGACCCTGGTGATGTGCATGGTGCCTATTTCTTCAGTTACAGATGATTTCCTTCGAATAGGAAGTCTCCTATTTCTGATATAATGATTTCCTTTCTCAAAGATTGGACTGTAATACAATATTCAATTTCCCAGCATGTAATAAAAATTATTTTTCTTTTAACAAACTTTTTGGTCTCTGGAGATTGGATAATTCTGAGATGTTAAATTTTCTAAAATGTTACTTTTATTACCAGAAAATTCCTCTAGCTCTTTTGTCCAAAGGTATCATATTTCAGATAATACTAATTCTTAGTTCTATTTCAGAGACCTATTGTTCACTCTTGGCCATACATTAGAATCATTGGAGAGCTTTGTTTTTTGGCTTTTGCTTTTGTTTTTAAGGCAAGTGTTTGGAACATATACCAGACCATTTTAATTGCAGTCCCACAGGGTGAGACTGAGGGATATTTCTTATAAGCTCCCTCAACTGATGATAAATTGAAGCCAAGAGTGAATACCAGCACCTCAGGGTTTATATCTCGCTAAAAATCACCATCACTTGCCCAAGTTTTAATTCCAAATTTATTAATGCCCCAGAAGGTTCTGATACTGAGTTTTCTTCTTTCCCTTTTTATTTTTTTAAAGATTTATTTGAGGGGGAGCCAGGGGGAGCCAGGGGGAGTGAATCTCAAGCAGACTCCCTGCTGTGCCTAGGGCCTGTGGTAGGGCTTGATTTCATGACTCATGAAAGCTGAAAGCAAGAGTCAGCTGCTTAACTGATTGAACCACCCAGGTGCCCCTCTTTTTTCCCTTTTTAAAGTACTTTAGCAATGTAGAAAAGTCTAAGATTTAAATGAAAGGCACCTATGATACCATTGCTTAGAGGGAATTAGTGAAGCTGTTGTTAAAATTTTATTTTTTACAATTATGCGTTTAAAATTAAAAACTAAGCAATCAGCATTGCTGTACGTGGCTGTATGAGTTTTCATTGCTGTTTTAGGATTTAATTGAACTGGAGGAAATATCAATAGATTACCTGCTTTAAACTTCTGTTTTTATTAAAAAAAGATATTTTTGTTGTTTTTAACCCAAAATGTGTCAGTGAGGCAACAGATAGGTAAAATAACTTTCTTAGTGACATAAAAGTAGTGAGGTATGTTGGGGCGCCTGGGTGGCACAGTGGTTAAGCATCTGCCTTAGGCTCAGGGCGTGATCCCGGCGTTATGGGATCGAGCCCCACATCAGGCTCCTCCACTGTGAGCCTGCTTCTTCCTCTCCCACTCCCCCTGCTTGTGTTCCCTCTCTCGCTGTCTGTCTCTATCTCTGTCAAATAAATAAATAAAATCTTTTAAAAAAATAGTGAAGTATGTTGATTCAGATTCCATATCCTTCCACCCTCTGCAGTTTGTATTACTAGGCCTTGTGGTGGTGGTGTGTGTTTTTTTTTTTAATCTTTTTTTTTTTTAAGATTTTATTTATTTATTTGACACAGAGAGATGCAGTGAGAGAGGGAACACAAGCAGGGGGAGTGGGAGAGGGAGGAGCAGGGTTTCCGCTGAGCAGGGCGCCCCATGTGGGGCTTGATACCAGAACGCTGGGATCATGACCTGAGCCGAAGGCAGACAGTTAATGACTAAGCCACCCAGGCTCCCCAAGGCCTTGTGTTTTGGATTATTACATAGACTTTACATCTTTATGACAGTGACCTTAGATTAAAACTACCTTCTTACTGGATACTACCATTTCAAACTATGTATAAAAGTATATCTTTCCATCTAAACTTAAATAATTCATGTTAGCACTGCTCTATTGATCTCTCCTGATACTCTTACAAATTACATCCTTTGACCTTCAGTCCAGTTTTGTCTTTCTACGTCCACTGATCTGAGTACTAGGATAGTCACCGGTATCCGTGCTTTGATTCTGACAAACCACTGACTTGGCTAATCCTGGGCCCTAAATCTGACTAGTTATGGTTGGTCACTAGGAATATCCTAGGAACGTAAGAGGAAACAATGCCTTCCATCCTAATAGCAAACACATTGTTTAATGAGAAGTTAGGCTGTTGGGCCAAGTAAGTGTTGGCTTGCAGTGAATGCCATAAAAAATCTCAGGAATTTGTTCATTTCCGTCTTAGTTATCACAGTAATAGGCCATGTTCTTCTCTTACAAAATAAATGATTTCCTTCTTAATATGGAAGAGTTCTAAAAGTTGAAGTTTAAATAAGACTTGTTCCTAATATTAGGACCCTAAATAATGTTTAATTAAGCTTAAATTCTGAGTAAATTATTTCCAAACTGGTTTAAAAGCTAATGAGATAATAATCACCCAGGAGGGAACAGCATGGTAGCGATAGTATAAAACAGCAGCGGCTTGGCTAGTTTGTGTATTTTCACTCATTCCAGATCTCATACATGCTTAATTGACTTAAAACATTATGGTTCAAATAGACTCAAGGTCACTAAACAGCCTATAATGTGGATAGAATTGCATTATATCTGAAGTGTTTAAGGCACAAATACATGAACATAGTTGAACTAATGTGAGGGAAAAAATGCTAATTCCTAATCTAACACAGTTGGAAATGTATATTGGTTCAGTTACCCTGATGGTATGTCAGGAAATTTGGAAAGTTTATTCAGCCAAGTTAATAGCATAATTATTGAAAAGCCATAGTTTTATAGTTTTTTGTTTTTTGTTTTTTTTTTTATATATGTGATTACCCCCCAAAATTCTGGGGAAGGTGGTTCTGCCTTTTTAACCACTGCCTGATAATGTAGTGATAAAAATTTATAATGGAGAATGGGGGCGGGGGGGGAACAAGTTTAAAGAAAGCCACTTTGTTACTACCATAACAAAGTAGTAGTCATTAACACTTAAGGATTTTTAGTGTCCCCCACCCACAATGTCCTTAAAATAGAATGCTTTCATATTGAATATACTCTTTTTGTAATCTTTTTTTGACTTACTTTGTTAGGAAAAGTGTTCCAGGTTATACTACACCTTATGGTGCTTTAACTGGTTTCATAGCTTGTATTCTGCATACGAAAAGCACAAACAAGTGAAAGCTCTAAGTAACATTAAGGATTCTGTATAACAACACGTTACATATTAGGAAGAACAAAGGAGGGGAGAAGGATTTGCAGCATATGTAACAAGCATGGAGGGTAATCTGAGTTTATAAATGGCTCTTTTAGCAGTAGAAAAATTATAAGATCCTAAGAAAATAACATACAAATCCACGAATTTAGTTATATACGAACGTGTTTAAGCGTATTGGTAACTTTTAAATACAAATTTAACCAGAAATTGATTTTTACACTCAAATTTGCAAACAAAGTAATAAATACAATATCGTTTGGGAAGTAAAGTGGAATAGCTTTGTGGAAGGTAAATTGTCTGTACATCAAGAGCTTAAAGATTTGAGGATCATTTTATTCAGAAATTACATTTCAAGAAATTTGCCTTAGTGTAATAGAAGTGTACATAGATATTACAAGTGTGCTATTCACAAAAGTATGCTATTCACAAAATGCTTGGAATGGGAAAGGTTTGAAAATACCCTCAATAACAATGGAGAATATGTTCAATAACTATATAGCCATTAAATATTATGTAATTAGAAGAATAAGAATTTCAAAATGCTTTTAAACTGAATACCTGCTTTTCTCATGTACGTGATTCTATCTTGATCTAAATAGTAACAAATGGTGCTGTACAGTCGATGCCATGTGCAAAAAACAAACTTCACTCTTACCTTAAACTTTCTTAATATACAAAAGTTAAAATTAACTCAAAATAGACCCGAATTTAAGAGCTAAAACTATAAAACTTCTAGAAGACAATATAGGAAATCTTGGGCTTAGTAAAGATTCCTTGAAAATGAACTACGAACTATTTAAAAAACCCCCAATAAATTGGACTAAAATCTCTTGCAATTTTGAAAGACATTATGAAAATGAAAAAATAAGCCACAGCTTAGGAGAAATTACTTGAAAAATGTATATACAACAAAGGATTTGTGTCTAAAGCATACAAAGATCTCTCACCTCTCATTAGAGGAAAATTACTCAGTTAAAAATGGATTTGAACACACTTCACCAAAGAGGACCTGGCACATGAAAGGATGCTCAATATACCATCACAGATAGTACTATATAGCACTAAAATAGTTAAAACTAAGAAGACTGCTTATGCCACTGATTATGGGGTTGTAAAATGGTACAAACACTTTAGAAAACAGATTTGCAGTTTCTTGTCATAAAAAGATACACCACATTTTATGGTAATATTGCCAAACACATATAACCTTTTCCAATCACAAGAAAACTTCAAAAGAAACCCAGATGAAATCTAAGAAGAAATGACAACTAAATGTAATGTGAAATTTTATATAAGCTCTTAAGTTAGGAAAGTTTATCAATGAAAAACTGGTGATATTCAAATGAGATCTTAATTATATTGTGCCAAAGTTAATTTCTTGTTCTTGATAATTGCACTAAGTTATGTAGGATATTAAGACTAGGGCAGAGATATAAGGATATTTTTTGTACTCTTTTTGCAACTTTCAGAGTCTGAAGTTCAAAACAGTTAAAATCCTCCAGTATTACCTGGTTAGAATATTCATATTTAGAATGTCAAAAACAGAACAGACTTTCAAAGGTATAATATCATTCCACAATGCTAAGTGAATATTAGATATTCATAAATTTAATGTTAAAATTTGGTACAAAATATAACCTAAAAAAATGTAACAATAGAAAAGTCAAACAGATACTTGCACTATGACAGAGCTATTCTACTCCTGGGTATTTACTTAGAGAATGAATGCATATGTTCATACAAAGATTTATACTCTAGAGGTACATGGGTGGCTCAGTTGGTTAAGCTTCTGACTCTTGATTTTGGCTCAGGTCATGATCTCATGGATAGGGAGATAGAGCACCCCCTTGGGCTCTGAGCTCAGGGGGAGGCTGCTTGGATTCTCTCCCTCTTGCCCCACCTCTGTGCGTACTCTTGCTTGCTCTTTTTCTTTCTCTCTCAAATAAATGAATCTTAAAAACAAAACAAAACCCCAAAAAACCCCAAAAAACAACCACCCACCACCACAACAAAATACCCAAAGACTTATATTCTAACAATGTTGATACCCAAAAATTGGGAACATGTACAAAAGCAAAAAACCTAAAATATATACAGCTTAAATTATATCCATTGTATCTCAACACTGTGTAAAGAAAAAAAATACCATAGATAATTTTAATCTCTTAAATTGGAAAATCTCGGGATGTTTAGATGAACTGGATTCCCTGATTAATATTTGTGATTTACGTCTGTGATCCCCAATGCCAAGTTTTTGAATGTTATGTGCTGTATACCATGAAAATCTGTTGAGTATTTACATCTCAATTACTTTTTCATACATATTTATAATGTTTAATGAATTATTTGAAAGAAGTACTTTTTAAAAAGTTTAAATCAGCATTTAGTGGAATTCATTTTTATATTTTATTATAAATCAGTGTTTTATCATTAAGTTCTTGAGAAGAATTAGAAAAAAAGAAGAAAATAAAATGAATCCTAAGGAGTGAAATGCTGATATTTACTTATTTTTATCCCAAATGGTTGTATATTTGTTATACTAATAATTTAATCTCAATGGACACTAAACAACTTAAAAGCATATATGATTGAGGTATTGATAACCCATTTATACTTTATAATTTTAGCAAATAATTCTTGTCTATAAAATAATATTTTAAGTTAAAAAAGAATATGGATATATACTTAAATCCAATTCTTAGAATCCTTTTCTGTCATCTGGATATGATACTTAAATCATTATTACCCTATTGCTCTGTGTGGTCCCTACAGTTCCCTTAGTTCTCAGATGACCTATTTGAGTTCCAATTTTAACACCTACTTTTCATTATGGAAATTTTTCATTCCAAAATGAACATTAGAGTATAGTATAATGTCTAAAATTCCCCCCTGAATTTATTCTACCCTCCCATCTATATATGATCTTTACAACTTGAACTTCTTCAGTAATTCATTGCACTCTTAGATACATTTTCTTTTGAAGTTACTCATATACTCATCTGGACTCTGGATAAGTTTACCTCATTTTGAATTATTTTTGCATGTCAATATTTTGTGAGCATCCTATGAGGTTTGACTAAAACAATATTTTGGTTTTTTAAAACTAAAATACTTATTCAAATTAATGTTCTTTAAAACTAATAACTTGAAAGCTCTGCACTTACTCCAGTAATGTTGACATTACTCCAATAATTTCAAATTCCTGTTTTAAAATTAACTGCAAAGGCAATGGTTCATTAAAAACAAAAACAAAAACACACACCTAAAGGAACAATTCACTAAGAGGATATAACAATTGTAAATATCCATGCATCCATGTTGGAAGGACCTAAATTCATAAAGAAAAAAATTGGGAAAGAACACGAATACATGGAGGCTAACATGCTATGAAGTAATAATAAATGGGTCAACCAAGAAATCAAAGAGGAGATAAAAAAAATACATGGAGAAAAATGAAAACACAATGGTCCTGAATCTTCAGGATGCAGCAAAACCTGTTTTAAGAGGCAAGTTTACAGCAGTACCAGCCTACCTCAAGAAACACAAATCTCAAACCACCTAACCTTAAACCTAAAGGAGCTAGAAAAAGAGCTAAGCCCAAAGCCAGTAGAAGGAAGGGAATAATAATAATGATTAGAGCAGACATAGTAAAAAAAAAAAAACAAAAACAATAGAACAATGAAACCAAGAGCTGGTTCTTTGAAAAGATAAAACTGATAAACCTTTAGCCAGACTCCTCAAGAATAAAACTTGAAGAAAATCATAAATGAAGGAGGAGAAATAGCAAGTGACACCACAGAAATATAAAGGATCATAAGAAAATACTATGACAAATTATATTGCAACAAATTGGACAACCTAGAAGAGAGGGATGGATTCCTGGAAATATAACCTTCTGAAACAGAACTAGGGAGAAACAAAATTTGAACCCATTCATTACTAGCAATGAAATTGAATCAGTACTCAAACTCCCAACAAAAAAAGGTCAAGGACCAGATGGCTTCACAGGCAAATTCTACTAAACTTTAAAAGAAGAGTTAATACCTATTTTTGAACTATTCCAAAAATAGAAGAGGAGAGAAAGCTTCCAAATTTATTCTGCAAGGCCAGCACCCTAATTACTAAAACCAGATGGATACTAAAGAAAACCATAGGCCAATACCTCTGATGAACATAGATGCAAAAATCCTCAACAAAATATTAACAAACCAAATCAACCACTACATTAAAACAATCATTCACCATGATCAAGTGGAATTTATTCCAGGAATACAAGGGTGGTTCAGTATCCACAAATCAATGCAGTACATCACATTAATAAGAGAAAGGATTAAAAAAAAACCCTATATAATCATTTCAGTAAATGCAGGAAAAAGTATTTGACCAAGTACAACATCATTCATGATAAAAACCTTCAACAGAGTAGGTTTAGAGGGAACATACTTCAGCATCATAAAAGCCATATGTGAAAAATCCATAGCTAACCTCATACTCAATGGTGAAAAACTGAGAGCTTTTCCCCTAAGATCAGGAACAAGATAAGGATGTCCACTCTCACCACTTTTATTCAACCCAGTACTGGAAGTCCTAGCTACAGCAATCAAACAAGAAAAAGGGAACAAAAAACATCCAAATTGTTAAGGAAAAAGTAAAATTTTCACTATTTGCACATGACCTACTATCTATAGCAAACCCTAAAGACTCCGCCAAAAAACCACTAGAACCAGTAAATGAATTTAGCAGGGTTTCAGGATACAAAGTTAATATATAATCTGATGCATTTCTTTACACTAACAATGAAGTAACAGAAAGAGTAAGAAAATAATCTCATTTATAATTGCACCAAAAAGAATAAAATAGCCAAGCTGGGGAAGCAACTTGTGTCCATTGATGAATGTATAGGGAAGTGGTATACATATTGGAATATTAGTCATAGAAATGAATGAGATCCTGCCATTTGCAACAAATGGATGGACCTACATGGTATAATGCTAAGTGAAATAGTAGTATTTTGTAAAAAGATTTATGAAAATTTTTGGAAAAGTATGCAAATTAAAAAATAGAAAAATACCAAATGATTTCACTCATTTGTGGAATTTAAAAAATAAAATGAACAAACAAAAAAGACTCTCAAATAGAACAAACTGGTGGTTGCCACAGGGGAATTGGCTGCAGGAGTGGGGGTAAAATAAAGGGGATCAGCAGTATACTTATTTTGAAGAGCGCTGAGAAATGTATAGAATTTTTAAATCATTGTCCACCTGAAAGTAATATAACATTATGGTTCACTGTACTTCAATAAATCACTTTAAGGTTAAAAAATTTAATTTTGATTCTTTGATGTTTGAAATTATAGGAGTATAATAAAAACAATTTGGAAGTAACCTAATCTAGATAATTATGATACAATAAAATATTTTATATAAGGTATTCAATACTGTGTTCTATGACTTTAAAGAAATTAAAAAGTATTTTCAATAGTGGAAAAGTATTATAGAACAAATTCAGTCCTTCCTAAGACAGTTTTTTGAGAAGTAGCTTTTTAGACTGTTTTGGAATATTTAATTTAAAAAGTCTTTTTGTATATAGTCCATTCAGATGAAATGGATTATGTTACAAGGAATCTAAAAAGGTAATCCATTTGTCCAAACTTGTCTGAAAATTTGGACTATTAAAAATTTTCTGTAAAAAGTGCCTGTAACATTTAAATCTATTTATAAATCCAAATTAAACATGTAGTATATGTATATATGTATGTATGTGCATGTGTCTACATATCAAAACTGGACAATGTAAAATGTGTGTATATTTCTTTAGAAGTAGATTTCTTCTTAATCTTTTGTCTGACCCATATTTTATTTTAATCACTTTAAGATTAGATTTGGATTTGAAAATCTGACTTAGTAAAAGCCTATATTTTAACTAGGTGATCTTGACCACATTTTGTAAAATGTGAGATTTAGATCTGCATTTGTATTTTGGAAATGATACATTTCTTAAGTAAGGATTGCATGACAGAACGAGTATGCATTGTCTAACAAGTGCTGATTGGATAGCAGACATTAAATGCATTTCTTCTCCCTGTGCCCTTATTTCTCTCTTTCACTTCTCTTTCACCATATTCAGGATGACCAATATTTATGTTTGGATGCTGGAACTCCATGAACCTTTGATTTTAGTGAAATTGGCTTTGTCTCTAGAACATTTCCTCCTTTCTTTCAGATAGTTGTTTGTTTTTACTGTTTAACCACTGTCTGTTGAAAATTTTACTAGGTCTATCCTTGTCCTTTGTTTTACCAAGCTGTACAAAGAGAAAATCCGAGAGGTAGTATTTTGTAAAAAGATTTATGAACATTTTTGGAAAAGTGTGCAAATAAAAAATAGAAAAGTGTTCTGAGGGAGAATCATCTAAAGATGAGTGGAGTTCATTACAATATTAAAAAAGTAATAACAGTATTTTCTTGTACCAATGTGACTTAAAAAAGTTATGGTCTGAGCATGTAACTTCCCCAGCATAATACAGTAATTTAATTGATATCTTCAGACCTTTTTTGAATCTACCAACAGAGAGCAAATATACTTCACTATATTGGTATTAAAATTAGTGTGACACCAAATAAACTCTGTATCGTTAGTATAGTAACATCTGTGAACTGCTAAAACCAAAGCTCTGGTAATTCAGAATGAGTGATAATGATTGTTGAAGTACAGATCATGTACTTTATGTTAATGGATATGTTTTCTTCCTATTGACTCCTTGTCCCAGCCTCCAATTCACTTTTTTGATCCTCTTTAGCTCAGAAATAAACTTTTTTTGTATCTACTTACCAGTTCAAAACAAGTCCCTGTAAACTTCATAAAAATATAAATGCTTCGTAAACTACTTAACTCTTATTTGCTCTACTGACTTCACTTTACATAGGCTTGTGGTATTTCCTTGAATCATGTTTTTAAGTTGCATATTTTCTAGATATATCATTACATCATAAATTAAAATCCTTTTGAATTTTCACTAATTTCAATGTGCCCTCAATAAAGGCACTACATTTCTAAATTTTTCCTCCAGCCTAATGTTTTTTAACACTATCTAGGTCCCTTTTTGAAGGACTTTTTAAATCTCCTTGTGTATGTAAAGAAATAGGTAGTAGAGTCATGCTGGTAGTAGAGCTGAATTTCTGCTGAATTAGTTCCTTTCTTAATTTGTGCATAAAGTTTAAGAGTAGAATTGATGGATTCATTTTAGGTCCTCAGTTTGATGACTGGTACTAGATAGGTCAGTTCTTCTAGAGAACGAATGAGAAAATTTCCTAAACTGACAACAAGTACTGCATGCATAACCTGAAATGAAGAACAGGAAAAGGTTGTGTTATAATTTGGAGGTGGGCATGACTGGCCACTATGTTATTCTAATAACTCCTAATGCATGATTATGATTAGGCCTGAAAGCAAAATTTATTATTTGGCCTAAGTAGATGAAACCGAATTCTAGAATCATCTGTATTTCATCTGTTTACACATAATGAAATTTACATGTATGGTACAAAAGTGAGATAATTTTACAATTTGGATTTTTCATTTTACATTTTTTGTATGTTCTACCTTAAGTTCTTTTGAAAACATTTTTTGAGTGATTGTATATTTTTCTATCCTGCTTTCTTCAATAGTTGAATATTTAGGTTTGGAATTTCTTTTTCTTTTTTTTTTAATGTTTTTTTATTATATTATATTAGTCACCATACAGTACATCCCTAGTTTTTTATGTAAAATTCGATGTTTCATTAGTTGCGTGTAACACCCAGTGCACCATGCAATACGTGCCCTCCTTACCACCCATCACCAGTCTATCCCATTCCCCCACCCCCTCCCCTCTGAAGCCCTCAGTTTGTTTCTCAGAGTCCATAGTCTCTCATGTTTCATTCCCCCTTCTGATTACCCCCCCTTTCTTTATCCCTTTCTTCCCCTACCTATCATCCTAGTTCTTATGTTCCATAGATGAGAGAAATCATATGATAATTTTCTTTCTCTGCTTGACTTATTNTTTAATTTTTGCCATTCTAACTGGCGTAAGGTGGTATCTTAGCATGGTTTTGATTTGAATTTCCCTGATGGCTAATGATTTTGAACATTTTTTCATGTGTCTGTTAGCCATTTGTATGTCTTCATTGGAAAAGTGTCTGTTCATATCTTCTGCCCATTTTATGATTTGTTTATTTGTTTCTCGTGTATTGAGTTTGAGAAGTTCTTTGTAGATCTTGGATACCAGTCCTTTATCTGTGGTGTCCTTTGCAAATATATTCTCCCATTCCGTGGGCTGTCTCTTAGTTTTTTTGACTGTTTCCTTGGCTGTGCAGAAGCTCTTTATCCTGATAAAGTCCCATAAGTTCATTTTATCTTTTATTTCTCTNGATCTCGATGAAGTCCCACAAGTTCATTTTATCTTTTGTTTCTCTTGCCTTTGGAGATGTGTCATGAAAAATGTTGCTTTGGCTGATGTCGTAGAGGTTGCTGCCTATGTTCTCCTCTAGGATTTCTTTTTCTGATAATTTTTTTCTTAACATACGCTTAGGATATATGCTAAGAAGAGTATATATGGATTCTTTATACATACATTGCTTTCCAGAAGGGTTTACCTGATTTGCATTTTTACTAACAATGTGTATTAGTTTATTACTAAATAATTTCTAACATTTACCATTATCTTTTAAAAATGGCAAACTTTCTAAGTAAAAAGTAATGTCTCATTATTTTTAACTTGCAATTTTCATTACAAAAAATTATATACTATGTTTTATTTATAACTCATGTATAATAATTTGAGAATATGCCCTTCATTCATTTTATATCTGGGTTAAGGTATTTTTAATCTATTTTTGATAATCTCTCTTTTAAAGATGCAAATCCGTTTTACATATTGTTTTCTAATTTTGTTGTGTTTGCATGGGTGGAATTTTTATTATATAACAATTATTTTTATATACAATTGCATAGAATTATAACATTATATAATACAATATTTTAATTATGTAGATATATTATCTGTATTTCTTTAACGTCATATAAAATCTAGATTTAAACTTGTAGAAAGCTTAGAAAAACAGTTTTAAAAGGTGAAATAGGGGGCGCCTGGGTGGCACAGCGGTTAAGCGCCTGCCTTCGGCTCAGGGCGTGATCCCGGCATTATGGGTTCGAGCCCCACATCAGGCTCCTCCGCTATGAGCCTGCTTCTTCCTCTCCCACTCCCCCTGCTTGTGTTCCCTCTCTCNCTCACTGGCTGTCTGTATCTCTGTTGAATAAATAAATAAATAAAATCTTTAAAAAAAAAAAGGATGAAATAGAGTCATTGTTCTGATACCTGTTCATAGAGATTAAGACTCATTTTGAAATACTGATAAAGTTCTTCTCAGTGAGGCCTGTCTAAGCCTTGATTATTATGCTCTGCCAACATCACCCCCAGCTTGCTTTACTCTGTCCTATTATTTCTTATTCTCCTTACTCTGTTATTTTTTTTCTCATGACTATCATTGCTTTCTAACATACTACATAATTTAACTTTTACATTTGTTATGTTATTCGTATCCTCTCACCCCCATTACTGAATAGAATGTAAGTTTAGGACTGGCATCTTTGTTTTGTTCTCTGTTTGCCTAAAGCTGAACTCATAGAAATAGAATGGTGGTTACCAGGGACTGGGAGACCAGGGATTTTAGGGATATATTGTTAAAGGGTATACACTTGGCAAATAGAAGATGAGTAAGTGCTGGAGATCTAATGTATAGCATCGTGATTATAGTCAACAGCACTGTACTATATATTTCAAGATTTCTAGGAGACTAGGTCTTAAAAGTTCTCACCACACACAAAAGAAAAGATAATTATGTGAGGTTTTTGGGGTGCTGAACACTGGTAATCATATTGCAATATATATGTGACCAGTCAACTTGTTGTACACCTTAAACTCACACAATGTTACGTTTGAATAAAAATACGTCCATGCCCATTCAATAAGACTAGTTAGAAAGTAAAATTAATGTAAGTTTACTAATTTTTAAAATCATCTTAAGTACATCCCAAAAGGAGAAATTACTAAGACTGTAAGAGTATTTGAATAACTTAGGTATTGAGGAGAACTACATAATTCCTGTGAGGCTTAAGAAAGAGATCCCAAAATAGAATCTATTATGCCTTCTATCATTAATAGAAAATTAACCAGCCTGGGAGTTGCATTGGATTCTAATTGCCAAACTCTGCCATGAAGCAAAGTTTTACTGAAGGAAGCCGATTTTATTTTATTATTCAGACCTAAACTTTTATAATCTATTAAATTTTATAATCAGAGAAGTTCTAGTCTTTGAACTGAAGAGAATAGTGATGTGAGAAATCCTCATTTTGTCATATTGCAGTTTCAGTCTTGTAAAGAAAGAAGTTTCTGTTGAGTGATGTGACACCACTTAATTTGATGTATGTGAAAGATGACTAAAATCTAGGAATCAGAAAGTAGATTGGTGGTTAGCCAGCTTATAAAAATACTCCATCTAATTTCCAAACACTTGATTGTAAGGCAACCACATTTTTTTAAAAACAATTTTGGTCTACTGTACTTCTGGTTTCTAATTGATTGATTTCTGCTCTAATTTTGGTCAATTCCTTCCTTGTC
>NC_048219.1:150752777-150756942 GCF_002007445.2 Ailuropoda melanoleuca
TAAATACCAAATATTTTTACTTACCAAGAACCTTCCACTTTTTCCTGACTTTTAAACTAAAATAATCCATTCATCAGCACCTTTGTCAACAATAAAAAATTTCGTTTTGACTTCAGTGTACAGGGCTACTATACTAGGTGTCAATGCTTTCACACTTGCCTCTTTTTTTAGAGGCTATTACAAGAGACTAGGAGAAAATCTACTCTTAAAACATGCATATGTCCCAGGGGAAGGAATACTCAAATATATGTTTATATCTGACAGAAGCCGAATATTCCAAAAAGTGGGTCTCTGTGCAGTAAAATGTTGAGTATAGGTTTGATGGTGCCCTGTAGTTAATGTTATATTGTATGAGGAACAATTAACATGACCAGAACTCAGTGACTGCTGAGACTGATTACATAAATAGTTCTGCCACGAACTACCAGTTTCTTGCAGTAGCATCACTTTGTTGACCAACTGAATGAGGAGGATAAATGCAGAACAAGTATTTCATTTTTGTATGAGGAAATCAAGGGGAATGATCAGTCTTCCTAGACTTAAAGATGCGGCTGCTAAGTTTTCTCATGGAATCCCTGACATCTTTATTTCTAAGGGTATAGATCACTGGATTCAAGAGGGGGTGAAAATGGTATAAAATACTGAGAGCACTTTGTCTATTGGGAAGGTTGTGAAAGGCCATACATAGATGAAAATGCACAGGCCAAAAAAAAAGAGGCACAACGGTGAAGTGGGCACTGCAAGTGGAGAGCGCTTTGGAGGACCCACCAGAGGAATGTGGCCGAACAGTGACCAGGATGATCGTGTAGGAAATCCCCAAGAGGATGAAACACACCAGGGCAATCATGCCACTTGTTGAGATCATGAACACTCCCAGGATGTATGTGTCTACACAGGCAAGTTTGATCACCAAGGGGAGGTCACAGAAGAAGCTGTCCACTTCCTTGGGTCCACAGAAGGGCAGATTCACAGTAAATGCTAACTGACTCAGAGCATGGAAGATGGCAACAATCCAGGAAAGCGTGACAAGCCCAACACACATTCTTCGGTTCATGATGGTTAAGTAACGTAGAGGTTTACATATAGCCACGTACCTATCAAAAGACATAGATATCAGCAGTACAATCTCAGCAAACCAACAGATGCAGGAAAAATATCTGAGTGATGCAGCCTTCAGAAGACATGGCTTTGTGCTCACTGAGGAGATCTGCAATCATTTTGGGGGTGGCAAATGAATCCAGAGACATGTCAATGAAGGAGAGATTGCCCAGCAAAAAGTACATGGGGGAGCAAAGGCATGGCTCTGACACGATGGTGAGCACAATAAGGAGGTTGCCCAGTACAGTGGATGCAGAGACTATGGATGAAAACAGGAAAGGGAAGATCTGGAGTTCCCAACAACTGGAGAGACCCCGTAGTATGAATTCAGTTACGACTGACTGATTATTCCAGGCCATTCAGTCTGATTTCTGGAAGGACTCTGACATTCCCTGATGGGAGGAGAACTAGGAAAAATACAGTGACCAAATTCAAAGTGAGATTTTTTTGCATGAAATAATTTAGTGGTAGCCCACTACCAGATATTTCCCTGTTTTATCCCTCCCCTGCTCACAGTGGTCAAATATTTCCCCATGTCTTTCCAGATATCTTAATTGATTCAATTTGAGATTAATTCTTATGACTTAGAAATTTGCTTACAGGGGGTGTCTGGGTGGTGCAGTCGTTAAGTGTTTGCCTTCGGCTCAGGGCATGATCCCAGGGTTCTGGGATCGAGCCCCACATCAGGCTTCTCTGCTGGAAGCCTGCTTCGTCCTCTCCCACTCCCCCTGCTGGTGTTCCCTCTCTTGCTGGCTGTCTCTGTCAAGTAAATAAATAAAATCTTTAAAAAAAATAGAAATTTGCTTACAAGATGCAAATCTTCATAGAAAGAAAGAAAAATTCAGCTATTTTAAGATTTACTCCTCAGTTTATAAAATACCTAAAAAAATTTCACAGCTAACTTCCAACAAGTTTTGAAGGGAAAGGGAATGGTAACCTTTTTCAAAACATCATGATGACTGAAGGACTGGAGTGAACAACGTTCAAGAATCATGAGAGTGGGTACACAAAAGTGGAAAGGAATGTGGGCACTGTCTCCTTACACTGGTTAGGATAAAGGAATAGAAATAATGGGAGGGGAAATGGCTATAGAGAAACATAATATGTACCAATTTTCTAATGAAGATTGTCTAGAATAAAAATGAAATAGCCTCTCATTTTCAGTTTCACTTATGCAGACATGAATAACCCTTGTTCCATACCACCAAGGCCAAACATTTTTCAAAGGTTGGTGAACATTATGTAACTAGAGCCTGAAGGTTTCATACATTTCCAAGTATATTTTACATAGAAAGACCATTAAGTAACATGCTTCCTGAATTTACATATTTTTTTAACTGCTAGATTTTATAGACTTTCACCAAAGCAGTTCGAAGCAGAAAACTCTTCTTGTTTCAGGAGTTCACTTGGAACAAATAGGAGACAGGTTTATATAGAGACAGAAGATGGTAGTGGTGAATCTAGGAGAAGTTAGATAATACTATATGCCTCAAAATTAAAATGAGACTTCTTAGGTAAACTAGCTCCCACTGAGATCTGAGACTTTACAAACTGCACGGTAAGCCACCTGAGAGGATGTGTACTTAAAATTCATGACAAACTCCTTTCATCTTGCCACTAAACTAGCTTTTTTTTTCTTTCTCAAAACTCTGCCATAAGTGTATTTTAAATGAACTGTTCTAAGACTAAACCAATTATTACATGCAATTACCTGTACTTGTTGGCTTTTTTCCCCTCCTGAAGTTTGGGTGCCCCTTCTTTAATTCCACATTGCTCTTCTGACTTTATCTATTCCAAAATCTTTTAGATTTGTTTCTTCACCCACATACCTGGTATTAAAATGGACGTTACAGCTCTCACTTAAATTGGCATAGCGGAAATAGAAGCAGCCTAAGATTCAGAAAATGTGAATTCAAATCTTGTCCTTCATACGTAAGATTGGATAATTTACTAAATCAACTGATGCCTTGATTCTTCATAAATAATGTAAGTAGGTTGATTTGGATGATTTTAAGATCCTTCCACACACATATTAATATTGCAATATTCAACTAATACCTGCAAGCAATGACAATTGCTCCAGAGTGACCTCACATCAATACTGTGCCTAATTTCTAAGTAAAGGAGGCTCACAATCCTTGGGACCATTGTATAATGTCTGTATTGGTAAGAATCGATTCAGTAAATGACATGGCATGAAAAAGACCAGCGGCTGCTTGGGGAATAAACAGATATTCAAGTTGCAGTGAGAGTTATTAAAACACTCAAGTTAGTTTGGTCAAAATTAAAGATGGATCACAAAATATTATGATTGTTCTTAAGTGTTTTATGTACACGGTATGGATACTGTGGGGCAGGGAAGCCATAGGAATAATTTTTTTTCTTGGACCACAGCAAAGATAAGTCAAGTAAGCTCTTTTAATTTGATTCGTGGAATTACAAATGTTATCTCTCAGTTCCTCCACTAATTTTTAAGGATGAGTGCTGTGTTTACCTGTTTGGAGAAAAATCTATACTGTAAATTATAAAATCAATGAATGGTTGAGAGTTTAGATTTTATAATAGTCACTGGAATCATTATGAAGTAGGGGAAGAAAAGGGAAATGAAAAGTGAGGAAACATCTGACACATAAGGATGTTAAGTGGTTATCACGTCTTTAATATCTCTACACAATCAGAATAAAAACCAACAAGATTTAGATGACTATTAAATATTTCTATATTAACAAGAAATTTTGAAATATTTACATTGTGCTTAGCTTGTATTCATAAGGTAAAAGGAAATAATTCAGTGAAACTATATTATATGCAGCTGGTGTAATATTAAGCACACTGGATGTCAGATTTGGAGGCCTGGGTTCACATCACAGGGCAAGATTTTACTACTTACCAAATTATTTTGCATTTTAATTTCCTCATTTTTAATGAGAAATATAAAGCATACTCAGTTTCAGAAAAAATACTCAGTATTTTGTAGTGAATTTTAAATGAGATAACACTAATTTCAAAAATATGCTAACCAAAACCACCTCACACCTGTTAGAATGGCTATCATAAAAAAGACAGA